>NC_133326.1:547494023-547794023 GCF_042186555.1 Aquarana catesbeiana
AGGGAGAGAGAAGTGAGGGGATAGGAGGGGAGAGGGAAGTGAGGGGATAGGAAGGAGGGAGAGGGGAGTGAGGGGGATAGGAGGGAGAGAGAAGTGAAGGGATAGGAGGGAGAGGGGAGTGAGGAGATAGGAGGGAGAGAGAAGTGAGGGGATAGGAGGGAGAGGGGAGTGAGGAGATAGGAGGGAGAGAGAAGTGAGGATAGGAGGAGAGAGAAGTGAGGGGATAGGAGGGAGAGAGAAGTGAGGGGATAGGAGGGAGAGGGGAGTGAGGAGATAGGAGGGAGAGAGAAGTGAGGGGATAGGAAGGAGGGAGAGAGAAGTGAGGGGATAGGAGGGAGAGGGGAGTGAGGGGATAGGAGGGAGAGAGAAGTGAGGGGATAGGAGGGAGAGAGGAAGTGAGGGGATAGGAGGGAGAGGAGAGTGAGGGAATAGGAGGAGAGGGGAGTGAGGGAATAGGAGGGAGAGGGGAAGTGAGGGGATAGGAGGGAGAGAGAAGTGAGGGGATAGGAGGGAGAGGGAAGTGAGGGGATAGGAGGGAGAGGGAGAGTGAGGGGATAGGAGGGAGAGAGAAGTGAGGGGATAGGAGGGAGAGAGGGAGTGAGGAGATAGGAGGGAGAGAGAAGTGAGGGGATAGGAGGGAGAGGGGAGTGAGGAGATAGGAGGGAGAGAGAAGTGAGGGGATAGGAGGGAGAGAGAAGTGAGGGATAGGAGGAGAGGGGAGTGAGGGGATAGGAGGGAGAGAGAAGTGAGGGGATAGGAGGGAGAGAGAAGTGAGGGGATAGGAGGGAGAGAGAAGTGAGGGGATAGGAGGGAGAGGGGAGTGAGGGGATAGGAGGGAGAGAGAAGTGAAGGGATAGGAGGGAGAGGGGAGTGAGGGGATAGGAGGGAGAGAGAAGTGAGGGGATAGGAGGGAGAGAGAAGTGAGGGGATAGGAGGAGAGGGGAATGATGGGTTAGGAGGGAAAGGGGAGTCAGGGGATAGGAAGGAGGGAGAGGGAAGTGAGGGGATAGGAGAGAGAGAGAAGTGAGGGGATAGGGAAGGAGAGAGAGAAGTAAGGGGATAGGAGGGAGAGAGAGAAGTGAGGGGATAGGAGGGAGAGAGAGAAGTGAGGGGATAGGAGGGAGAGAGAGAAGTGAGGGGATAGGAGGGAGAGAGAAGTGAGGGGATAGGAGGGAGAGGGGAGTGAGGAGATAGGAGGGAGAGGGGAGTGAGGAGATAGGAGGGAGAGGGGAGTGAGGAGATAGGAGGGAGAGGGGAGTGGGGAAATAGGAGGGAGAGGGGAGTGGGGAAAAAGGAGGGAGAGGGGAGTGAGGAGATAGGAGGGAGAGGGAAATGAGGGGATAGGAAGGAGGGAGAGAGAAGTGAGGGGATAGGAGGGAGAGAGAAGTGAGGGGATAGGAGGGAGAGAGGAGTGAGGGGATAGGAGGGAGAGGGAAGTGAGGGGATAGGAAGGAGGGAGAGAGAAGTGAGGGGATAGGAGGGAGAGAGAAGTGAGGGGATAGGAGGGAGAGAGGAGTGAGGGGATAGGAGGGAGAGGGAAGTGAGGGGATAGGAGGGAGAGAGGAGTGAGGGGATAGGAGGGAGAGGGAAGTGAGGGGATAGGAGGGAGAGAGGAGTGAGGGGATAGGAGGGAGAGAGAGAAGTGAGGGGATAGGAGCGAGAGAGAAGTGAGGGGATAGGAGGGAGAGAGAAGTGAGGGGATAGGAGCGAGAGAGAAGTGTGTGTGTGTGGGAGGGGGAGGGGGGGCAGAGGGAGATAGAAGAGGGAAATAGACATGAAAGAGAAGTGGGGATAGGAAGGAGTGGGAAGCGGGAGCAATAGAAGGGAGAGAGAGATTTTAAGCAATTACTATGGCTTAATTGAAACATGGTTCATGACAAGATATATTTATATATGGGCTGAAGGCTATTTTTTACATTTGCCCAGAGCTCTTCTACCCATTCAACTACACACAGGCTATCATCTTATAAAACACTACTTTGATGGATGATTGTACACTTTGCTGAGAGCTTTGCACTGTCGGGGTGAGAGTATTCTATAACAAGTGTGGTAACCCCTAGCAACCAAGGAACAGTTGCGCTGTACTTTGAAATGGGTGAAATGTACATGTTGGTTACTAATTGTGGCTTGTTGTATTGTGCTGTACAGTAAAGATCAGTTTTACAGCTGGAAGGTAAAGTGAAAAAATAAAAATTTATGAGCAGAAACCTAGAAGCGTGATGGTGGAAAAAAGTGCTCCATCGAGTCTGCCCCATTTTTTTCATTTATATATGTTCTGGGTTTTTTTTTTTACTTTTTTGTCTGAGTATAGATCTATGTTTGTCCCACGCATGCCTGAATCCACTTACTGTTGACTGACTCTGCTGAATGTCTGTTCCAAGCATCAACTACTCTTTCAGTAAAATAATACTTTCTAAGATTAGTTTTGAACTTTCCTTCTGCTAGTTTGAGGCCTGTCCCTGTGTTCTTGAAAATGCTGCCCTCCTGAACCCTATTCACCCCCTTGATGTATTTAAAGGTTTCATTCATGTTTCCCCTTTACCTTCTTTCTTTCATACTGTACACATTTTATTTGCAAAATTCCTGCAAACAGACAGACCACTGGTTGCAGGCAAGATGCTGTCATGTTTTGGGGAAGCTATGTACAGCACCCTGCCAGCCATCCTTCCAGCCATGATCTGCCTGCATTGCATAGAGAAGCACAGAGATCCAATGAAGACTGAATCTAAAACAAGGTATGGCATGAAAAGTCATTTTTTTTCCTTTTAATGTAATTGGCATGTTGATGAGGAGAGAAAGGATGAACCAAAGAAGGCAAAATTTACGTAAATAAAAAAATCACCTTTAACACATTTAATTTGGATTTGGTTTTACACCCGTTTTTGACCCACGTTCAAGGCTCCCCACTGAGCTGCAGTGAATCAATGCATGTCAGCACCTGAAGTATTTGAAGAGCGACACGTTGAGTGTGAAAAACTGCTGCAGTGCTTTGACCTGTGCTAAAAAACGCAGGGTGAACGTGTCCCCTCCTATGAATGAGACCCTCCCACTTCCACAGCTAAGAATATACAAAGTGCACCTTGTCTGCACACAAGGGAAACATAAGATTCCACTTGCCTGGAATTGTCAGGACTGGATTACTCATAAATGACAATAATCGATTGCACAGGTAACAAAAAGGAGTGGAATGTGGAAAGATTCATACAATCAGCTGATGAGATAGATGGCCCTAGATGACCTCCTGCCCTCCCCTATCCTCATGCTCACTAACTATCTGTATACACAGATATGTGTGCAATTTTATCAGAGTACCTCCCACTCACCTATTCACCTAAATTCCTGCTGCTAGCACTTTAAGATGATAAACACCACCACTTAACAGTAAAAAAAAAAATGTATATAAATACAAATGTGTATATATATATATATATATATATATATATATATATATATATATACACACACACACACCCACACACACAATCTCAAATATGGCAAATATTACAATTGTGCCATCATATCAAGAAATAAATACTCAATGTCAAAAAATGCTCAAAAATAGTGAACAAACAATACATCCTTAATTTTACATTCATGTCCACAAGTAACTGCCCATGTCCCACTCTTGTTCTGTAAGAAACATATTTTAAAATTTGGTGCACCTTCCACCAACCCTTGTGGGCCTGCTTTAAACTTTAAAAGGTCCTAAGAGCACATGTTCCCTTTAAAGGTGGGAAAAAGCTATAACCACAGGTAATAAATCAGAATCCCTCCATACATGGACTTGTCTGAATAAAGCTCTGTGCATGGAGTGATTATGATTTATATCTGTGGTTATAGTGTCTTTCCAGCTTTAAAATGAACATGCGTTCTTAAGGCCTTTTATAGTTTAAAAGTCTATCCATTAAGGTGAGGGTGTGCCCACAGGGATTGGCGCAGTCCGCACCAAATTTTATATGTTTATCACAGAAAAAAAGTGTTAAGGCCCGTACACACGATCGGGCTTTTTGACAACAAACATGCAAATTAGCTGCTTTGGAGCAACATCCGACCGTGTGTACGCTTTATCGGACAAACTTTTTCTGTTTCCTTTGGACTTTTGTTGGGTGTGCGAACGCACAAACTTTCCGGCAACAAAAGTCTGATGGAGCGAAGTCCGATCGTGTGTACACGAAAGCATCAGACTTTTGTACAAACTACAGTACGCAACCGCGAGAATGTTTCCAGCGCGAACCCATCACGCTGGTTTTCAGCGACAGGGTAATGTACATCTCGTGTTGGCTGCAATAGGAAAAACACATTTTCCTATTGCGGCGAGCGCGAAAGAGAATCCCCCTCTGGGGGCATACCAGGCCCTTAGGCATGGGGACAAGCGAGCGCCCCCCCCCCTCCTGAATCGTACCAGGCCGCATGCCCTTAACATAGGGGGTGGGTGCTTTGGGGGAGGGGGCGCCCTGCGGCCCCCCACCCCAAAGCACCTTGTCCCCATGTTGATGAGGACAAGGGCCTTTTCCCGACAACCCTGGCCGTTGGTTGTTGAGGTCTGCCGGCGGGGGGGACTTATCGGAATCCTTAATAAAGGGGCCTCCAGATCCCGGCCCCCCACCCTATGTGAATGAGTATGGGGTACATCATTGCCAGGGTTGTCAGAAAGAGGCCCTTGTCCTCATCAACATGGGGACAAGGTGCTTTGGGGTGGGTGGGCCGCAGGGCGCCCCCCTCCCCCAAAGCACCCACTCCCCATGTTGAGGGCATGCGGCCTGGTACCTGCGGGGGGGGGGGGCGCTTTCCTGACCGGCCGGGCTGCGTGCTCGGATAAGGGTCTGGTATGGATTTGGGGGGACCCCCACGCCGTTTTTCGTGTAGGGGTTCCCCTTGGAATCCATACCAGACCAAAGGGCCTGGTATGCCCTTGGAGGGGAACCCATGCCGGTTTTTTATTTAAAATTTGGTATGGAGTTCCCCCTCAAGATTCATACCAAACTACCAAACACAGTGCCTGGCATTGGCGGGGATCCAGGTCAGATCCCCGCACCAGTGTGAACCCGGCTCGCAAGGTGTCAATCTCGCCGATAAAAGCGGCGAGATTGATACAATATCACACAATACTACAGAAGTTGACCAAAGGGTGGTGGTAAAGAGCTGAAAAACCATGTGATTTGGTGAAAGTTGGCTGGAAAAGTCCTGCCATCTGTATGCAATACAAACTTACGGCCAACGCCCTTTATACAAAAATCCACAGGAAAGTTTGTACAAAGTCCTATCGTGTGTATGGGGCTTAAGATGGACTGTTACTTATGTGATTTACTTATATATATAGATGTTAATTTAAAATTTTGTATTTATTGTTTGTTCAATGTTTTGAGCACTTTTTGACATTGAGTATTGATTTCTTGATTTAGCACAATTATAATCTTTGACATAAAGATTATATATATATTTGGCACATTTTTTCATTTTCGGTATGGCATTATCCATTTTCAATCGCCATGTATTGGGACTGACATCCATAGCTCAATGACTTCTCTCTCTTCTGCTGATCCCTATCTGCTCAACATGGAAATGAATGGCAATAGCTCTTTAGATGAGCAATGAGTGAGTGATACAAGCAATGTTTTGGGGAATCAAACACTCTTCCCCCGCTCATGTGATGGAGAAACATCAAACTTCCATTTCTAGATCAGATTGAAATGGCGTGCAACGCTAAACCTGACCTGAGTAAGCACATAGGCTATCATTGCTGACCTACTTGTGAAAATGTAAATTGCTTGGCTGTCATGATGAGCCTGTGGTTTCACTATGATCATAATCTCTGACCCGAGACAAGCAGGCAGTCAGTGATCTCCACGCATGTTCTGGGTCTTGGACTTAAAGTACTGAATCCATTCAGGACTTCACTCTGTATAAATCTGCCCTTCTAAAATACAATTCCTGCATCCATGCTGCCAAACAAACCTACTTTGTCTCTTATTAATACCTTGTCATCCAGTCCCCCGTCAACTCTTCTGTACCTTAAAATTCTCTGCTTTGTCCCCCACCCCCTCTATTCACTAACTCACTGCCCATGAGATTGCCAATCACTTCAAAGAAAAGATTGATGCAATATGTGAGGACACCTCCACTGTACATACATCTTCCCCACTCAACATACCTTGCCTAACCTCACATTCAACGCTCTCCTCTTTTGAACTGACTACTACTGAAGAGGTTACAAAACTTTTCTCAGATGCCCACCTAACCAATTGTCCCCTGGATCCTGTTCCCTCACAACTACTGCGATCACCCTCCTATTCTATTCTATGCTCCCTCACTCACATCTTTAATCTCTCCCTCTCTAGTGGCACCTTCCTCTCCCCTCTAAAACATGCGCAGATCACTCCCATACTTAAAAAGCCTTCACTGGACCCCACCAACCTGAACAACTGAGGACCCATCTCATTACTCCCATTCACCTCTAAACTTTTAGAACGCTTATAGGGCGTACACACGGTCGGACTTTGTTCGGACATTCCGACAACAAAATCCTAGGATTTTTTCCGACGGATGGTGGCTCAAACTTGTCTTGCATACACACGGTCACACAAAGTTGTCGGAAAATCCGATCGTTCTGAACGCGGTGACGTAAAACACGTACGTCGGGACTATAAACGGGGCAGTGGCCAATAGCTTTCATCTCTTTATTTATTCTGAGCATGCGTGGCACTTTGTCCGTCGGATTTGTGTACACACGGTCGGAATTTCCGACAACGGATTTTGTTGTCGGAAAATTTTATCTCCTGCTCTCCAACTTTGTGTGTCGGAAAATCCGATGGAAAATGTCCGATGGAGCCCACACACGGTCGGAATTTCCGACAACACGCTCCGATCGGACATTTTCCATTGGAAAATCCGACCGTGTGTACGGGGCATTAGTCTACAACCTTCTTAGCTCCTACCTCATTGAAAATAACCTTCTTGACCCCTTACAGTCTGGCTTTTGCTTGCAGCACTCCAAAGAAACTCAGTGATGATTTACTAACTGCTAAAACCAATGGCCACTACTCCATACTCCTACTGCTTACCTCCTCTACCTCAATTTGTCCGGCTATCTTCTACTCTGGCTGCCTTCAGGCGATCCCTGAAAACTCATCTCTTCAGGGAAGCCTATCACACCTTTAACTAATCTTTTCTCACTTTCATCAGCTCATCCCCATCCTACAACCTTTTATACCACTTGCCCCGCCCTATTAGATTGTAAGTTTTTCTGAGCAGGGCCCTCTTAACCCTCTTGTATTTTATTGTATTGTAACTGTATTGCCTCCCTTTTATATTGTAAAGCGCTGTGTAAACTGTTGGTGCTATAATAAAGGAAAATTTATTGTCAAATACTTACCATAATTTTCCTTTCCTGATGGACCCCATGGCAGCCTACGTGTGGGTTAACCCCGCCTCCTCTCCAATGCTATAGGACCCCATTCCCATAAATGAGTACTCACCACTAGCTACTGCGTTCCGTAACTAGCCTACTCTTTGACCAATGGGTGGGGACTCCGTCTGCCATGGAGTCCATCAGGAAAGGAAAATTACGGTAAGTATTTGACAATAAATTTTCCTTTTTCCTGACAGACTCCATGGCAGCCTACGTGTGGGAAATAACTAGCCAACCACACGGGTGGGTATGCTGAATCAAACATAAATTTAATTTGTCCTATCAACCGATTGGATTCTCAAACCAAAGTTTACAGAAGACAATGAAGCAGGCTCTATACAGTAATGAAACATGAAAGTGTTGATAGATGCCCACGAGGCCGCTTTGCAAATGGTGTCTGGGGCCACGTGTCGAGCTGCCTCCCATGAAGCCGCCATTCCCCTGGTGGAGTGAGCTGTCACCGCCTCTGGAGGAGCCAAGCCCTTAGCCCTGTATGCTTGTTGGATAGTCTGTACGATCCAAGTAGCGAGTGTCCTAATCGAGGCTTTCTTCCTTTTATTGTTGCCCGAGTGTAACACAAAGAGATGGTCAGAACGTCTAAAGGGAGAAGTCACTTTCAGATATTCTTTAGTTGCTTCCCCTACATCCAGAGGATGAATCTCGGAGGACCCCGGAGACCTAAACGTAGGTAGGACAATATCCTGATTATCGTGGAACACCGAGGACACTTTCGGGTTAGAACCCAGCATAGGGATGAGAACTACACGGTCCGGGAAGAACGTCAGGAAGGGCTCTTCATAACCCAGAGAACCGATCTCAGAGACCCTTTTAGCCGATGTGATGGCTACTAGAAAGACAACTTTTGCTGAGAAGTCCTTGATAGAGAGTGGGGAGGGCCCGGTAGTACTGAGTCCAGAAATTGAGTCAAGGACAAGTGGAAGGTCCCATTTGGGGAATCTAGATTTCCTTTGGGGCTTGAGTCTTGAAGCTCCACGAAAAAATTGCCGGATTAACGGATTAGCCGCCCAGGAGGACCCGGAGAAGGCCGACAGTGCAGATACCTGGACCCTAAGCGAGCTGATGGATAAGGGTAGATCTAGGCCTGTTTGAAGGAAGCTGAGCACATCTTGCACCTCCGGGTGTCTAAAAGACCTGCCGCTGGAAGAGCAAAATTCCACAAATTTGGACCAGATTCTACCATAGACCCTATTTGTGCTAGATCTTCTTGAACTCATGAGGGTGGAGATTACTCTAGGAGCGCAGCCAAGAGATTAGCCTCTCCCTCTCAAGAACCAGACCATCAGTCTCAGCACTGCTGGACACGGGTGCAGGACTGACCCCTGAGAAAGAAGGTCTGGCCTGAGAGGGAGAGGCACTGGGTCCCTGAAGCTGAGTTGGACAAGGAGAGGGAACCAAGGCCTGTTCGGCCAGTATGGAGCTATTGTCAACACTTCGACTGCCTCCATTCGGAGCCTCTGCAGGAATCTCAGGATGACTGGAAGCGGCGGAAAGGCATATGCCTTGCTGAACCTCCACAGATCCGTCAGGATGTCTGTCCCGAAGGCCTGGCTGCAACAGCCCCTGGAGTAAAATTTCTTCAGCTTGAAGTTGTAGCGGGAGGCGAACAGATCTACCTCGGGGTCGATCCCTAGTGACGAGACCCATCTGAACGTCTTCATATGAAGGAACCACTCGTTGATGTCCAGCTCGGTACGTGAAAGGAAGTCCGCTTGAATATTCTGAACTCCTGGGACAAAGACTGCCGAGATATTGGAAAGGTTCTTCTGTGCCCATGAAAGAATGGGCTCGACTTCCCGAAGGAGAGTGGGACTCCGGGTACCCCCTTGCCTCTTCAGGTAGGCGACCGCCGTCGTGTTGTCCATCCTTAACAACACTGACTCCCCTTTCAGAAGGTGAGAGAAGGACTGTAGTGCACACCAGGCCGCTCGGAGTTCCAGGACGTTCGAACCTGGGTCGGGGAGGCAGGAATCCCACTTGCCCTGGGCGAGATTCGAACCGCAGAAGGCTCCCCAACCGGTCCCGCTGGCATTGGTCGTGACCGTGATCCAGGAGATGGGGGCAATGGAGTGACATGCCAGAAGATTCTTGCGCTGAAGCCACCAGAAGAGGCTGTTCCTCATTGACGATGTCACATGGATGACTTGATTCTTGTCCCCTGTTTTCCACTTCTGCAGGAACCCTGACTGGAAGGGACGTAATCTCCACAAGGCCCACTTGACCATGGGGGTCGTAGAGACCATCGTGCCGATGATCTCCAGGCACTGAGAGGCTTTTAGGCGTGGGGCATGTAAAGTCCGAGAAATTCTGTCCCGAACAATCGGGATTTTCTGTAGTGGAAGGGAAATGGTGCTTCTCACGGTGTCGAACTGAGCACCTAGGTATATTAGGCGTTGAGCTGGTTTTAGATGACTCTTTGCTAAATTCAGGAGCCACCCGAAGCTGGACAGGGTGGAGATCACCTGTTCCCGGTGGGCCAGCAACTGCTCCCTGCTTTGCGATAATACCAGGAGGTCGTCGAGGTAATGGTAAAGACGTACCCCCCTTAATCTTATGAGAGCTACCGTGGCTGAGAATTTTTGAAAAGACCCGGGGGGACGTTGTCAGCCCGAAGGGGAGGCAGATAAACTGCAGATGATCTTGCCCCACTTGGAAACGGAGATATTTGTGAAACCCCTCTTCTACCGGGACGTGGAAATAAGCGTCCTTCAAGTCGATGGAAATCATCCAATCGCCTGGCTGTATAGCTTGCTGAATGGTCGACAGAGTTTCCATTTTGAATTTCCCTTGCTCTATAAACTCGTTGAGGTAGGTCAGGTCTATGACCGGGCGCCAAGAGCCACTCTTTTTTTGAACTAAGAAGAGAGGGGAGTATACCCCCTGAAACCATTCGCCCCTCGGGACGTGTACCACTGCTCCTTGAGATTTCAGAAGGTCCACATAGGACAGCAGAACTTGTTTCTGATCTTCCGACCGGGGCAGAAGAGTGGAGACAAATCTGGGGGGAGGAGTACTGGAGAAGGTCCATCTGTGACCTGTCGAGACTGTCTTTATTACCCAAAAGTCCGAGATCGAGGCCACCCTGAGGTGCAGCCGTGCCCCTACCCGACCCGCCTGGGCGGCGCAATCTCAAAAAGACTTCGCTTGCTCATGACCGCTAGATGTCTGGCTTTTAGTGGACTTGCGAAAGGATGTCTGACCTCTGCTCCAATTTTTTCTGAAGTCCCTGCCGGGCTTGTATGAGCGAGCTTCCCTAGAACGCTCCGGAGAGCTTCTTCTGAACTGCGGTTTCTTCCGACTGAGAAGACGCCTATCCTGGGGGAGGAAGCCTGACTTGCCACCCGTGGCCCGTGTTATGGCATCGTCTAGCTTGTTGCCAAACAGTGAAGATCCCTCAAAGGGAATTTTACACCAGGCTTGCTTGGAAACCGGATCAACAAGCCAAGGACGTAACCATAAAGCCCGTTTGGCCGTGACCGACGACAGCATAATCCGTGCCAATAGGCGGATCAAATCAATGGACGCCTCCCCCAGGAAGACTGCCGCTAGCTTTAATTCTGCAGCTGCTGAACTCCCCGCTAGCTCCTCCGAAACCCCCTTAAGGAAGGAATCCACGTTCTCCGTCCAGGCCTCCATGGCCTTTGACATGGCTGCCAGGGCCAAGGCCGTTTTGCAGGCCGTGCCAGCCAGACCGTAAATCCTCTTCAAGTCCTGGTCAATCCTTCTCTCAAGACCATCCTTGAAGGACACCGCGTCTTCTAAGGGGAGAGTAACATGCTTAGCCAGACGCATTAAGGCTGCGTCTACAAGGGGAGCATTCTCCAGATACTTCACCTCTTCCGACTTGATCTGGAGGTTTTATTTGACATAGAGGACTTCCTGTCCATCTTACTCCATTCCTCATCTATGATATCTTTCAGTTCAGAAAGGAGCGGAAAATTTGAGCTTTCTTTCCCCAGGTGTTTGAAGAATTTCTTCTGTTTGGCTGGGGGAGTAGAGGGATCCTCCCACTTAAGAGCCTCCTTGATTGCCTTAATTAATGGTGACACCGTACTGAAGTCAAAACCTCCGATTTCCTCTTCTTCCTGAGGATCATCGTCTGAGGAATCAAGAGAGGCCACGTAAGGCTGGGAAGTGCCTGGGTCTTCACAGGCCTCGTCAGCCGGGGGGCCAGACAATGTAGTAGACTGACTCAGCGTGTGGGGAGAATACAACTCTTTGAGGGATTGTTGTACCACGCGTTTAACAAGAGACTCCAAACGCTGGTTTTCCGACTCTTTTTCCCTGACCGCACGGGCATAACAACGGTCACACAGTGACTTGCCCTCCGGAACTCGTGTTCGACATCCCCAGCAGGCTCTTCGATCAGAGCGGCTGTCATGGCGGTGGGAGCGGTGTCTGGAGGAGGAATGAGAGCGTCTCCCCTGGTGGTGGTTTCCAGACGTAGAGTCTCGTCTGGATCTTGAAGGTGACTATTGTTGTGGCCTGGCAAGGTCTTTGTCATTCTGGATCATGATCTGAAGGTCCGATCTAGAAGGGCTGGAAAAAAACACAGTAGGGGAAGGGAAAAGGCGAGACCGAACATCAGATAACGCAAACAAAAATGCGACTGATTCTCAACCCCTCCCCTCATAAGCACATACCTTGTGTGTGAGGGCTGGCCACTTAAAGGCGGTGAATTGTCCATGACTTCCGGATGAAGAGCGCCACAGTACGGTTGGTCTGTAGACAAAAAATGGCCTGAACGGGCCAAGGCACCAGTGAGGAAAAAGTCATCCTGCCCCAAGAACAAATGAATGTGCACTTGCAACATATAATTTAATAAATGCAATATGAAGCACATCACATTTGTTCCTATGTAGAAAATATATTAAAGAAAAATATTTGTTCACCCCTTTTTATTATATATATATATATATATATATATATATATATATATCTTTTTTTTTTTTTTTCAAACCAAATAAATACATATATTGCTCTCCTTTTTTCTTTTTTTTAAACAAAACAATTCAGTGTGAACAAAACAGGCAAGCACTCACCTAAGAAAGACCAGGGCTGGATATGGGGAAGACCGCTCCACTCCTACTCACTGTGAGGGAATTCCCATTGTGTGGGAGTCTAGGAGCGGTATTTAAACTCCCCGCCCATGACGTCACCGCCCAACCTCGCGCCTGCGCCGTAGGACGGTGACCGTACTGCGTATGTGTGGTTTGCCGAGCGCTCCGCCGTTCTACGCACGCGCGAGCCAAGCCTCAGTCTCGAGGAGGCTACAGCGCATGCGCGAGCGGCACAGACGGCTGCACCCGGAAGTGCCGAGGTGAGCTGGAACGCACAAGCGCTCCAGCCGCCATGAGGGGAGAATGGTCCCGGAAAGACCGCATCGGTCATAACGTGAGGCGGGAAACCTAAAGAGAGACAAACTACACATAGAAACATTGCCATGGAGAAAATAACTATGCTTCCGACCTTGCCAGCCGCTGATGCGTCCAATCGTTCGGCATACAGAGGCGATCATCCCTCCACCAAAATGGGGGTAAACTCCAGCCTCTTAACGTTACTCGCCCGCCCATGGCTGGGCCCTGAACTGCACCGCAAGAGGTATGCCATCATCAAGGATCCGTCCGACCGGATGCGAACATCTTGTGTAGGTCCGTTGGAGGAGGACAAAAAAGGAACGCAGTAGCTAGTGGTGAGTACTCATTTATGGGAATGGGGTCCTATAGCATTGGAGAGGAGGCGGGTTAACCCACACGTAGGCTGCCATGGAGTCTGTCAGGAAAATAATATTAATTGGATTAACATAACAGTCATGCAAGTTATTAAGAAGTTTAGCATAGCAGCTGCTATGATTTTTTGACTACATTGGGAGCTGTACAAAGAGACTGGTGATAAGTATGCACAATTTGCAGATTTTGCAGCTTCACCATGTCTCCACCATCCACTTACATCCCACGATAGATGCTTTGTCCTTGCTGGTTCTGTAGTCGTGTCTTAGCCAGATCTATTGGAAAGACGCAAGTGACTCCCACCAGACCGGCGATGCCGCCGTTTATCAGTTTGGCCGGTAAGCTGTAATACAGAATTATTCATATTAGGAGATATCTGAAAAAGCGGGCAAAAAGATAAACTTCCAGAAACACTGCGATTGGGTTTCTTCTACTAGAAAATCCACCAGTCCTCTGAAGTGTGCTCTACTATCAGCTGCCAATTACTTGCAACCCCAGAATTCTGAAAAAGAAATGTGGTCCCTTTTTTTTTTTGCCACCTGGAGCTGGTCATGTGAACTCCGAACAACTGACACTAGTCAAGTGATCTCCAACTAGCTGTAACCAGTAACTGGCCAAGTGGTCTCCCATCACTGACTGCAAATTGTCATGAGAACTTCCATCAACTACTACCTGAAACTGGCCATGTGATCACTCATCAACTACCACCTGGAACTTGCCTGTGATCTCTGACATCTGCAAATCCTTGATCATCTTTCACCTGGAAAGTCATTTTATCTCTATGTAACTGTACCCCACATCTGGACATGTGATCTTCTTTATAATACCGGTTATGTGGCCCCACATCAACTGACATCTGAAAAGGTTCATGTGATTACTCATTAACCTCCACCAGGAACTATTCCTGTGATCTTTCATCAACTACCTGGAAATGGGCATGTGATCTCTTATCAACTGACACCTGCAAATGATTTTGTGATCCCCCATCATCTTTCACCAGGAACTGGTTGTGTGGTTCCCCACCAACTATAACTAGTCATGTAATCTCTCTGTAACTAAACCCTATATTTGCACATGTGATCTCCACCAGGAACAAGTCCTGTGATCTTTCATCAACTGCTACAAACTGTGTGATTGGTCATAATCTGCAACGGGTCATCTGTTCTGTTATTACCTGTTATTATCTGACACCTAAATCTGGTCAGGTGATTCCTCCTCAGCTGACACTTGGAAAAGGTCCTGCAATCTCTTGTTGCCTGACACCTGGATTTGGGTTATGTGATTTTGCATCATCTGCCAACAATTCAAATGTAAGGTTGCGGCAAAACTCAATTCACTTGGAGGGGTTGCCTTCAGCAGTGGTACCACGCACAGCATCATGGCTGCAGCATGTGTACAGCCCTGAGTGGCTGCATGCCCTTGTTCAGTTGGGAGGTTAAACCACAGTAAATGAGCCCTTACTGTTAATGTTCCCTATTCTAAAGGTAACTATAAATCATTTAGTGACAGGTACGGGTAATATATAAAATCACTATGGGTGATGGGCTTCTAAAACATCAATGTCAGCCATCTTTAAATATTAGTTAATTCATTCAAATGTATGGCACTGCCATATTCCATAGTGCAATACAGTAGTGTGACTGACCTGATCTTCTCAGGCATGGTGCCGCTGTTTTACAGGATGGGTGCGGTTTGTTTCTCCTGGCTGCTTAGCTGAAGGATTAAGGCAAGACAAAAAAAAAAAATTATGTAAAATACAAATGAAAACAAAAACAGTTCATAGTGACAATATTCATCAGAGCATCACTGAAGAGCAGCTCAAGAAAAATTTGGGAGAAAATTCCATATACTTCCAATTCCAAAAAAAAAGCCAAATATCATCTTTGTTTATGTGCATCATAAAACATAAAAAGGTACCCAGGGATCAATCTCACTTCTATGAGCCCTGCATGACTATGCAGTCAAGAGGAATTACAATTCTACTAAAGTGAAAAACATGTTGAACAAACAAAAACAAAAACAAAAAAAAAACCTACATTTCCCGTGTGCCCCAGTGTGAAAGGGCCCTAAGAGAAATTTCCAAAACATGGCCTGTTGGGGGTACTTGAGGACTGACGTTGAGAACCACTGGCCTACGTGACAGCCCCCACCCCCACCCCTTTCCAAAAATATCAAAACAATATTTTACCCACATTTTTTTTACAATTTTTAAAAATAATTTTTTACAGTTTTTTTTTTTATTTTTATTTTTTAAATAATTTTTTTTTTGTCAACACTGTTGGGGGGGCTTGGGTGAAATATCAGATCAGGAATTGAGGACACCGATTCTTCATTTCCTTTCTCTGCAGCCTCAGCATTTAAGATGAATGAACAGGAGACAGAGGCTTCTATTCACTCATAAACCGAAGCATAGTAAACACAGCTTACTATCCTCAGTTATCAATGAAAGCTGGCACAATCCATACTGATCACTCACTGTGTCCAATTCAGAAAATTGTGTACCCGCAGCGCCCGGTGGGAGAGGAAAGGCAGCAGCACTGTGGGGGTGGGCCGGGCACACAGGGAGGCACAAAGGGGGTGATGATCAGATGTGGTCAGGACAGGGAGGGTAGTTGGTGCCACGGGGTGGGGAGCAAGACAGGAATGATGCACTGTGTGGCTCTCCCTCCAGCAGTTAAAAGTTGGTGGGAGAGAGAGGATGAGAAACCGACCCAGCCACAACCTTCATACTTCTGCAACAAATTGGGGTGATAGTGAAATTGGTGCAAACTGTGCACCTGCCTGTCACTTAACAAGAAGTTACGTATACTATGCAGTGGGCAAGGCCAGGCCGTAGTATAGGGAGCAGCCTTGGGCCCTTCAGCAAGAAAGGTGCACAAAAAGGGCAGGACCTGCTACCTATGCTGCTAAAGTAGATCACAGTTCATAGGCAGGGTGCATTTTGTCCTTTTTGCCTTGGGTGATAAAGGACCTTGCCTTGGCATTGCCATTTGGTGTCTGATGGGTTCAGTAAAGAGAATGTTGACGGAGCAGCCTTTTTGTGACTATTGCAATTCAGTCAAACAGATGAGGAAGGGGAATGTTACTTTCCCTAGGTTCCCATTTTCACTTAGGCCTTCTTTGCTCCTCCCATGCTAACATTTGGTGCCTCAGCTGCTGGAGACACCTTGTCAGTGTAACAATGGCATAAAATCGACTGATAATATCACCAGCGATTCTCTGGCTGTCTCTGACCCCACAGGTGGCAATGAGTCACTCTGGAGGTCAGAGAGGCTTATTACCATACAGCCTGGTGGAAGATCTTCCTGTGAAGTAGATAAACCATTTTCCTTGGTTATGGTGAAGTAAGGAAACACCGTACATTAAGAGCATTAAAGGTTAAATGCTCATTTACATCTAGGGGACAGCAAAAGCACTTTTACTAATGCGTTTTTCCTCTCCGTCCGCAGGCACTCCCCTATGCTCCAGCAGTGGACCGTTCATCAGCATCCTCACATCAAGCCGCTTGAGTGTAGGGCAGAGGATGCTGTCTTGCAGCAGGGAGAAGCCTGCAGGAGAGGAGGATTGGGTAAGTAAAACGGCTTTTCCAAATCCCCTAAACATAAATGAGCATTTAATCCTCACTGTGCAGGGGCAGCCCCACGCCAAGGTCGCATTTTTAAATTTTACTGTGTGCTTTAAGTGTGCTCAAAAAACTACAGATTGGGGCAGATACAAGACCAGTCACCCTGTACAAGGAGGGAAAGGAGCAGTGACCGGTCTTGAATACAGGAAGTTCCTGCACAGAGGCAAGGTTTCACACTGGATTACTGCATAGATCTGGAAGAAATACACAAAGCACACCAAGATTCAGCCTGGTTTCACACATGTGCGGTGCGAATTGAAGCTCAGGTTTCACTGGGGAGATAACAATCTCCTGTTCAACGGATTCATTGCGTTTTTGCTCAGGATTAGAGAGCAGGGAGAGGGGGAGGGAGGGGGGGGGGAGAGGGGGAGGTGTAGTGAGGAGAAAGAGAAAATCCTTGTTCAGAACGCAATGCATCTGCGAATCAGATGCGTTCCCATAGGAGATAATAGGCTTGTAGTTCGCACCGCAATGCCCAAAAAACGCACACGTTTTTTGTGCAATGCGCAGTGCGAATGCAACGCACATATGTGAACCAGATACATTCATATGAATTTATTTTAAAATGTCCTGCAAATTAGATGCGGTGTAAGCCGCATCTAATTCGCATAGGTGTGAACCCGGGCTCAAGGGAGAATACTCATGATTTTTGTACTTGGACAACATTTGCTTATCCTGGAGTTCAGCTTTAACCACTTCAGCCCCGGAAGATTTTAACCCCTTCCTGACCAGAGCACTTTTTACAATTTGGCACTGTGACGCTTTACCCAATTGAGTGGTCATGTGACGCTGTACCCAAACAAAATTTGAGTCCTTTTTTTCTCACAAATAGAGCTTTCTTTTGGTGGTATTTGATCACCTCTGCGGTTTTTATTCTTTGCGCTATAAACAAAAAAAGAGCGTCAATTTTGAAAAAAAAAACAATATTTTTTACTTTTTGCTATAATAAATATCCCCAAATTAAAAAAAAAAAAAAAATTTCTTCATCAGTTTAGGCCATTATATTTTCTTCTACATATTTTTGGTAAAAAAAATTTGCAATAAGCATATATTAATTGGTTTGCGCAAAGGTTATAGTATCTACAAACTATGGGAAAGATTTATGGCATTTTTAATATCATTTTTTTTTTTACTAGTAATGGCGGTGATATGCGATTTTTAGCGGTACCGCGACATTGCGACGGACAGTTAGGACACTTTTGACACTTTTTTGGGACCATTGACAATTATACAGCGATCAGTGCTATAAAAATGGACTGATTACTGTGTAAATGTCACTGGCAGGGAAGGGGTTAACACTAGGGGGCGATGAAGGGGTTAACTGTGTGTTCCCTCAGTGTGTTCTAACTGTGTGGGGATGGGAGTGACTAGCAGAGGAGACATATCGTTTTACCACTTAGTAGGAACAAACAAACAAATATGTTTCCTCTTCCCTGACAGCACAGGGATTTGTGTGTTTACACACACAAATCCCTGTGCTGGTGCTCGTGCACGCGATTGCGCGTGGCCGGCGGTGATCGTGCCCGCCGGCCACTCGCATCAGGTTCCCCGCCGTGCCCACGCGCGCGCCCTCTGGTGGCCAAAAAAGAGAAGGACGTACCTGTACAGGGTTTCTCCTAGAAGAGCCATTCCGCCGCAGTATATCTGTGTGAGCCGGTCAGCAACCAGTTAAAGTGTTTGTTATCCCAACACTTCATATTCCTGATATGTGACTATATCATGTACTTGTATGAGAAAGTATCCTATTCTCTTTGTATTGCTTCCTTTATGCGGCATCCCTGGTGCTCCTGCTAGTCCCCTTGCTTTCCTATAAAAAAAACTGACCACACTAAGCAGGAGAACACAACGTTGTCAGTTTTCTAGCTATGCTGGGAACTTATTGTGCTCTCCTCCAATAATCAGACTTGTGCTGCCCCCCCCGGCTGCACAGCCATTCACTGGGAAGCTCAGTGTGCTGCTGCTGCTTCTTCTCTCCCCGCACCAGCTCTTATGCAGCTAAGAACAGAGGGAATGTGATCACTTATAAAAACTGGAAAAAGAGTATTCATAATGTTTTTTTTATCTATACACAAATGTTTTACCTTTCATTTCTATTTAAAACTGAATGGGTTATTTTACAAGGTGATCGTTTACAATCACTTCCACACCCTATCCAAAACTAAAAAGAAAAACATTTTTGGCTATTCACATACTTCAAATAAATGTCTTTTTCACCTCTTATGCCAACCATTCATATTCAGGAAAGGTTGGACCGAGGTACCTAGGGGGATCAATAGTTGTCTTTTACACGGACAGTTCTGTACTGTCATGGGAACTCAGTGAACAAGTGACTGGCAGGCATGTGACCACAGCAAACACTCTTATCTACAGGGGATGAGAGGACAGGACTGGACTTCAGATATGTCAGCACCTCTTCAAAGCCCCCTGCACACCAAGCCAACAATGTTTTATCTTGTGACATGAATTGCAGAAGTGGGACCTTTGTCCTGGTGACTTTGTCAGAGGACAGCTGTACCCAACACAACCAATGACGAAATCAGGATCCGAACGCTCTAGGTGATCCCATTTACCAAAATCAGGCTGGCGTTGTATTTTAAGCCCAAAAGTAATCTTCAAATGCCTTTCCTAGTATTTCCCCCCCACTCCCCTCATCGACATGTTGATGATAAATGTAAATAAAACATGTTTTCATTCCATACCTTATTTCAGACCCAGTGACGCCATCACTGGTTCTCAGTGCATCTCTATGCAATGCAGGCAGGTGATGGCTGGTGAGAGGGATCAGCATAAATAGTGCTGTACATAACTCCCTGAAACCATCACAGCAACTTGCCTCAGTACACCTCTCAAGAGCCCTCAGCCCCATTGCAAGCAGTGAGTGGGCTGGCTTATGGTAGGAGTTATGCAAGTATCAAAATGGCTTTATGGGCCAATGTCAGTTTGGAGGCAGACTGCTCTAGGTAACGCCCACATGTCATGCTGAACCTCCATGATTGAAACAACTCCAATCTAATGAATTAAGAGTAGATAGGGGACTGTCAAGGCAGGGAAGAAAGGCTTTGATGCTGGACGTCCTCCAGCCAGGCAATAAGGCAGAATCTATCTGACTTGCTGCAGTTTTTAATGCAGTGTGAGAAGCCCACAGTGTGCAGTGAAATCAGAGAAAGAAATATCAGTAGAGGACAGGAGCCTGTACAACTGTGCAAGACTGAAGGCGAGGCTGGGGTTTATCTTTAAATTGGAGTGTGTCTCACCAGAAGCTGCCTGTAGTGGTCTTCAATGGGATTACTGGACAGGAAGTTAGCTGTAGGCACTCAGAGATGTTATCTTCCAGGGACATAACTTTTCCTTAAAGTGTATTTAAACCCAAATCTTATTTTTTTTTATTTTATTTTTTTGGGGAGGGGTGAAGGCTTAGCACCCTTGTCAGGTTTTTATTGCTGTCTGTGTTCCCACTAGGGAGAACGCACGCAGGGCAGGAAACGCACATGGAACACACCTTTCCCGCACCGTGTTCTGGTCTTAACTGGTCCTAAACAACCACTTCAGCCCCGGAGGATTTTACCCCCGTCCTGACCAGAGCACCTTTTACGATTTGGCACTGCGTCGCTTTAACTGACAATTGCGCGGTCGTGCGACGTTGTACCCAAACAAAATTGACGTCCTTTTTTTCCCATAAATAGAGCTTTCTTTTGGTGGTATTTGATCGCCTCTGCGGTTTTTATTTTTTGCACTATAAACAAAAAAATTTTGAAAAAAACCCAATATTTTGTACTTTTTGCTATAATAAATATCCCCTTTTTTTTTTTTTAAAAAGCACATTTTTTCTCAGTTTAGGCCGATATGTATTCTTCTACATATTTTTGGTAATAAAAATCGCAATAAGCATATATTGATTGATTGGTTTGCGCAAAAGTTATAGCGTCTACAAAATAGGGGATAGATTTATAGCATTTTTATTATTTTACTTTTTGTATTCATAATGGCGGCGATCTGCGATTTTTATCGTGACTGCAACAATATGGCGGACACATCGGACAATTTTGACACATTTTTGGGACCATTGGCATTAATACAGCGATCAGTGCTATAAAAATGCATTGGTTACTGTAAAAATGTCACTGGCAATGAAGGGTTAACACTAGAAGGCAATCGAGGGGTTAACTGTGTTCCCTCAAGTGTGTTTTAACTGAAGGGGGGGTGGGACTGACTAGGGGAGATGACAGATCGCTGTTCATACTTTGTATGAACAGACGATCTGTCACTTCTCCCCTCAGAGAACCAGGATCACTGTGTTTACACACAGTAAAACTGCGACGGCTGCTCGGGAACAGGTTAATGAGACTTCAAGGCATCTAATGACAATTACTATTTTTCAGGTGGATTCAGGAAAGTGCATCAAGAGACTAAATTCTCATTGCTCTTAGCAACTAGTCAGAATCCATGTTATATTTGCATAACTGCAACTATAAATGTTAGAAGCTCATTGGTTGCTAGTGGCAACAAGCTATTTTTCTTACAGTGCATAGAGGGAACAGCAGCTATTTTGTGGACTCAATTAGAAAGCCTTTAATAATTTAATGCTTATATGAGGCCTGATCATAATTTACTTCATACACTCTCATGTTTAGAAGACAGATACACTTCAATGTGCCCTGAGCTTGCCT
Source organism: Aquarana catesbeiana (assembly GCF_042186555.1). Lineage (NCBI taxonomy): Eukaryota > Metazoa > Chordata > Amphibia > Anura > Ranidae > Aquarana > Aquarana catesbeiana. The sequence goes on from NC_133326.1 coordinate 547,515,471, forward strand.
TATATCACAATAATTAGTGATATTTCCTGGATGAAACCTCCCCCATTGAAGATAGGGGCCCCATCAGGGCATGACAGGGTTACCCGATGGTGCCCCATTACTGGCGCCGCAGTATTGGTGTATAACGTCTTTGGGCATGCTGCCCTCTGGCCTGGCTGCTCCACAATGAACAGAACAAAAACCCATAGCCATGGAAACCTTTTGCTGCGCTGCCCATTGCCATGGAGACCACTTAGCTGCAGTGTCAGTCCAAATCTAGGCCAGGCCACAAGCCTTTGTAACAATGTGCCAATGAAGGGGGCACCAGGGCGGCCTTATCCCTCTTCCCCTCAGCTTTCTCATATTATCTCCTCTGTCCCCACCTACTGCGCATTATCTGATCCACAATCGCCATGTAACACAGCAGGTTCCACGTGGATAATGGAATCTGTTTTATTGTACTTCAAAATGTTTTTAGAATGTTCTGTAGAGAATTGTGTTGATCAGTGCCAGAGAACTGCTTCAGGTCATCGCATTGTCTGCCTTAGCCACCCTGGCAGCCCGCCACTGACAATAAAACACGCCTGGGTGGTGACGGCTCATGAGGAATATATATGTTATTTTATTTCTTCATGGGTTGGGCAATGCAGGTTAGCATACTATCAGAGAGCCTGCTGGGGCTTGTGGTTCCTTTTCAGCACTATGCGTCACACTGTGGTCATTTAATGCAGCAAAGGGTATAGATCGATTTGGAACAATAGTGGTAGCCTTATATCTATGCCAGCATTAAATCTTTTAGATGAAAATATACAGCCTTGCCTCTTCCCTCCTACAACAAGCACTTAAAGGCATAGTTCATAGTTCACCTTTCCTGTTCAAGTAAGGGAGAGAAAAACAAACTGTGCAGCTTTGACCAAAGTTGGCTAATGCCCTTGGTATAGGTGTAGGCCATTTAGGTACCTCGTGAAGCCTGACTGGAAAACTCCCATGGATCGCATTATCCTGTCCTGCCTTGTTGCTGGGATGTTGCCAAATGACTCCTAGTTTATACTCTTCACTTCCAACATTACAGGAGCACGCTCCTCCTCTCCTTCAAACCCCCTCACATTCACTTTCTATTACCTGATCCAGTAGCTCTGAGCTAACCATTTGGGAGCTGGCACCTGTGATGGTGGAGGTGAGCAGTAACAGCTGGGAGTCTCTTAGCAACATCCTAGCAACCTGGCAGGATGGCATAATGCGACCTCTGGGAGTTTTCCAGTCAGGCTTCATCAGGTATGTATATGGCCTACACCTATAGCAAAGGCATTTTTCAACTTTGGTCAAAGCTGCACAATTTGTTTTTCTCCACTGACACCCCTTACCTGCAGAATCAGTTATTGTTAAAGGTGAACTGGTTCGTTCCATGGTAGCTTCAAAATGTGTCAATACTTTCCCAGTGTAGTCTTGTGTTTCCTCCATCGCCATAGAATAGGCCCGTTTTAGTACTGTTTTGCTCTCATCAGGAGCATTTTGTGGGGAAATGTGGATAGAGAGACACTATTGAAAAGCACAGGTGGAAACTAGCTAGAAAGGCAATGGATTTTAGACAGGAGTCATTGGTTAATGAAACTTTAAAGCTGAACTGTAGGCAAATATAAAAGACACTAATGCAGCTTTGTAATCATTCATACATTATTACATGTATTTTTTTTTTTTTTTACAGCATTTGAATTTGACCTGGTATCAGCCTTTTGCAGTCTCTGAACAGCAGAGCTTAGACTGGAGGAGGGAGAAGCAGCTCAAGGAGCCAATCAGCAGTACCTAAATGTTATCAAGGGGGATGCCGATAGGAGAAAAGAGCAGAGTGACACAGAGATGAGTTCATAAGTTTGCTGCTTCTCCTGTTGTTGTCCAATGACAGGCTGTGATCTGTGATACAGGAAGAAGAGGAAACTAGACAGCTGAGATTGAAGAATACACCCACACTGACCTTGTAAGGTGCTCTAGAGATTCCGGCTGCAGTGGATTACAGGTGTGCAGTGATCACTGGACTGATAGCTCACTAAAATCTTTCATGGATGGCCTTGATCCACTCATCAAGACTGTAAGCCTGTGAACATGGTGATGGCTTACTGCTGCACTTGCGAGGCAGAAGTCGATCTACTGAGCGACCTCTGTTCAACCGCCCTGCCACTTGATCAGCACTGCAAGCAAAAGACTGCAGCGCTGATCTGTTAGTTAGATTTCCCCCTGCTTTCAGAATACAATACAGTGTTTCTAACCGGAGCTGTCAGTTTCTTTCATGCAACCCGCTGGGTTGCACATAACAAACTGTAGTGTGTACCGGCTTAAAGCACAATTTAGTGATAGACATTGTTACAGCAGATAATATTAGTGCAGGAGTAATTTTATTGTACACAAAAAACTATTGTCCTCATGGGAACAATTACTATTATTTCAAAGGTAAGTAGGCTCTGTAGGTGTCCAACACCCAATGCCCCGCCTGCTCTAAAGCCCTGTTCACACTAGTGTGCTTTCTCCTGTATCTGCCGTCACACTGCCATGCACGACAATGAAAATCACATTATTCTCTATAATTCTGTACATTTTTGAAAAGGTGCAGGTGCTATTTTTGGTGCAGGAGAGTGAGTTTTTCCCTTATTGAATTCAATGGGAAAGCATGGGAAGTGTATGTAAAACACATGTAAAATGCATGTACATAAATTTTTTGCATGTTCTTAGCAAAGTTTTATGTATAAAATACAGTCTCCTAATATAAAAAACATGTGTAAAACGCACTACAAAAATATACAGAAAAATGCATGGTTATGCAGCAGTACTAGTGTGCACCTAGGCTAACCAGAAAAACATGCACATATGGGGCGAAATTTGATTCGTGTATGACCAGCTTAAAGTGGTATTAAATCCAAAAACAATCAATTGATCAACTTGGTACATTCAGCCAGCCCATACATGGTTCGAACCGTCTATGGCCGGCCTTAGTCAAGTCCATCTACTTCTGCTAATGCATCTAAAGCTGGGCAGCATCGGCTGGTTCAATAGAAACTGGTCGACACTCAGCCCATGTGTACTGCAGCCGATCCAACAGAAGCCCGCTTCTGTAAAAGGGGCATGACCAAAAAAGAACTGCCGACCGGCTCCCAATCACCGATCTCAGCCAATGGCTGAGCCCCCCCCCCCCCTATCAGAACACAATGGAACAGCAGGGAATGCTGCTGTACTAACATCAGATTGTTAGTACAGGGGCTCCGACCTAAGCTGTCAGTTTTTTTTTGTTCAGCCTGCTGGGTTAAATGAGAAAAAAAAACTATCAGTGTGTACTAGGTTTAACACTACCTTCTCCACAGGGTGACAATGCTACTGTCCAAAGGAGTTTCCATTGTCCCTATATTCATAGTGGAGACACCCTAAGACCCTTTTCACACTGACGGCGCTTTTCAGGCATTTTGGAGCTAAAAATAGCACCTCTAAAGCGCCTGAAAAGTGTCTTCCATGCCTCCCCAGTGTAAAAGCCCGAGTGGTTTCACACTGGGGTGGTGCGCTTGCAGGACAGGAAACAAAGTCCTGCATGCAGCATCTTTGGGGCGGTTTGGGAAAGGTGTATACACCGGTCCCAAAACGTCCTGCCCATTGAAATGAATGGGCAGCCCTTCCGAAGTGCCTGCAAAGCACATCGGCAGCGCTGCAGCACAGATGCTTTTAACCCTTTCTTCGGCCGCTAGCAGGGGTTAAAAGCGCCCTGCTAGCGGTCGAAAAGTGCCGCTAAAAAGGCAGTAAAGCACCGCTAAAGCACCCCCACCCCAGTGTGAATGTAGCCTAAAGCCGCGTACACACAAGGGGAATGTCCAACAGAAAAAGTGAGACGGAAGCTTTTCATCGTCTATTCCGATCGTGTGTAGGCCTCATCTGACTTTTTTTTTTTCGAAAATTCTGACGGACCTAGAAATACAACATGTTGTAAATATTTCCGACGGAACCAATTCCTATCGGGAAAACCACTAGTCTGTATGCTGTTCCGACGGACCAAAAACGACGCATGCTCTGAAGCAAGTACGAGACGGAAGACGGAAGCTATTGGATAATGGCTATTGAACTTCCTTTTTCTAGTCGCCTCGTACGTGCTGTACGTCACCGCGTTCTGGATGGTCGGACTTTGGTTGGACCTGTCAGAACAGAACAGCAAGGGAGATCACTGGACTAACTTTGCATAGTTAGTACAGTGTTTCTAACCGGAGCTGTTAGTTTCTTTCATGCAACCCGCTGGGTTGCACATAACAAACTGTAGTGTGTACCGGCTTAAAGCACAATTTAGTGATAGACATTGTTAGAGCAGATAATATTAGTGCAGGAGTAATTTTATTGTACACAAAAAACTATTGCTCTCATGGGAACAATTACTATTATTTCAAAGGTAAGTAGGCTCTGTAGGTGTCCAACACCCAATGCCCCGCCTGCTCTAAAGCCCTGTTCACACTAGTGTGCTTTCTCCTGTATCTGCCGTCACACTGCCATGCACGACAATGAAAATCACATTATTCTCTATAATTCTGTACATTTTTGAAAAGGTGCAGGTGCTATTTTTGGTGCAGGAGAGTGAGTTTTTCCCTTATTGAATTCAATGGGAAAGCATGGGAAGTGTATGTAAAACACATGTAAAATGCATGTTCATACATTTTTTGCATGTTCTTAGCAAAGTTTTATGTATAAAATACAGTCTCCTAATATACAAAACATGTGTAAAACGCACTACAAAAATATACAGAAAAATGCATGGTTATGCAGCAGTACTAGTGTGCACCTAGGCTAACCAGAAAAACACGCACATATGTACGTCACCGCGTTCTGGATGGACCATGTGTAGGCAAGACCGCTTGAATGGAATTCCATCAGAGTTCCGTCTGAGAAACCTTTGGAGTTTATTCCGACGGCAAAACCGGTCGTGTGTACGCGGCAGTAGAGGGGAAGTGTGTTACTGGCCAGATCACCAGGGGAAAATAATAATAATAAAAAAAAAAACAAAAAAAGGAAACTAATGCAGCCACTATATTTGGAGCTAAATGCTCCTATCCTTTACAGGCAAGGATGTTGCCAACTTAGCTTTTGTTTGATCTGCAGTTGCCATGGTGCTGCACGTGATCAGTTATGACAGCAGCCATTTGATGGCTTGACAATTTAGTTGAGAGTTGAGAGCACAAGCAACTGTCACAATGATCTTTCACGGCATGTCTTGAATGTAACGGTTTTGGTTAGTTACAGTGCCTTGCAAAGTATTCACCCCCCTTGGCTTTTTACCTATTTTGTTACATTACAGCCTTTAGCGCAATGTCTTTTCAACCGCTTCCGGACCAGCCGCCGCAGTTTTACTGCGGCAGGTTGGCTCCCCTGTGCGAAACCACGTAACTGTACGTTGGCTTGCGGGGTCCGGATAGTGGGCGCGTGCCCGCTGCACAGCAGGGGTGCTGATGCTCGTGGCCGACAGTCGCGATGACCGCCGGCCACGAGCGATCATGACCAGGAGACACAGAACAGGGACCAGTGTGTGTAAACACACACTTCCCTATTCCGGTCTGACAGGAGTGACAGATCGTGTGTTCCTATTAGCTAGAAACCACGATCCGTCACTTCCTGTAGTCAGTCCCCTCCCCCTTCAGTTAGTATCACCTCCCAGGGAACAGTTAACCCCTTCACCGCCCCCTAGTGTTAACCCCTTCACTGCCAGTTACATTTTTACAGTAATCAATGCATTTTTAATCGCACTGATCGCTGTATTAATGAAAGTGGTTCCAAAATTGTGTCAAAATTGTCTGATGTGTCGGCCATAATGTTGCAGTCCCGATAAAAACCGCAGATTGCCGCCATTACTAATAAAAAAAAAATGAATAAAAATGCTATAAATCTATCCCCTATTTTGTAGACGATATAACTTTTGTGCAAACCAATCAATATACACTTCTTGTGATTTTTTTTTTTACCAAAAATATGTAGAAGAATACATATCGGCCTAAACTGAGAAAAAAAATAGTTTTTTTATATATTTTTGGGGGATATTTATTATAGCAAAAAGTAAAAAATAATGCATTTTTTTTCAAAATTGTCGCTCTTTTTTTGTTTATAGTGCAAAAAATAAAAACCGCAGAGGCGATCAAATACCACCAAAAGAAAGCTCTATTTGTGGAGAAAAAAAGACATCAATTTTGTTTGGGTACAGCGTAGCACGACCACGCAATTGTCAGTTAAAGCGACGCAGTGCCGAATCGCAAAAAGTGCTCTGGTCAGGAAGGGGGTAAAATCTTCCAGGGCTGAAGTGGTTAAGCTGAATTCTATGTGATGGATAAGAACACAATAGCCTAAGTTGGTGAAGTAAAATTAGAAAAATATATACATAAAACTATTTTTCAGAAATAAAAAACTGATAATTTGCATGTGTGTATGTATTCACCCCCTTTGTTATGAAGCCCATAAAAATATCTGGTGCAACCAATTACCTTCAGAAGTCACATAATTAGTGAAATGATGTCCACGTGTGTGCAATCTAAGTGTCACATGAACTGTCATTACATATACACACCTTTTTGAAAGGCCCCAGAGGCTGAAACACCTAAGCAAGAGGCACCACTAACCAAACACTGCCATGAAGACCAAGGAACTCTCCAAACAAGTAAGGGACAATGTTGCTGAGAAGTACAAGTCAGGGTTAGGTTATAAAAAAATATCCAAATCTTTGATGATCCCTAGGAGCACCATCAAATCTATCATAAACAAATGGAAAGAACATAGCACAACAGCAAACCTGCCAAGAGAGGGCTGCACACCAAAACTCATGGACCGGGCAAGGAGGGCATTAACCAGAGAGGCAGCACAGAGACCTAAGGTAACCCTGGAGAAGCAGCAGAGTTCCACTGCAGAGACTGGAGTATCTGTACATAGGATGACAATAAGCCGTACGCTCCATAGAGTTGGGCTTTATGGCAGAGTGGCCAGAAGAAAGCCATTACTTTCAGCAAAAAACAAAATAGCATGTTTTGAGTTTGCGAAAAGGCATGTGGGAGACTCCCAAAATGTATGGAGGAAGGTGCTCTGGTCTGATGAGACTAAAATGTAACTTTTTGGCCATCAAAGAACACCATGTCCACAGTGAAACATGGTGGTGGCAGCATCATGCTGTGAGGATGTTTTTCAGCAGTCGGGACTGGGAAACTTGTCAGAGTTGAGGGAAAGATGGATGGTGCTAAATACAGGAATATTCGTGCGCAAAACCTGTACCACTCTGTGTGTGTGATTTGAGGCTAGGACGGAGGTTCACCTTCCAGCAGGACAATGACCCCAAACACACTGCTAAAGCAACACCTGAGTGGTTGGAAGGGGACACATGGAAATGTGTTGGAATGGCCTAGTCAAAGCCCAGACCTCAATCCAATTGAAAATCTGTGGTCAGACTTAAACATTGCTGTTCACAAGCACAAACCATCCAACTTGAAGGAGCTCGAGCAGTTTTGCAAGGAGGAATGGGCAAACATCCCAGTGGTAAGATGTGGCAAGCTCATAGAGACTTATCTAAAGCGACTTGGAGCTGTGATAGCCGCAAAAGGTGGTTCTACAAAGTATTGACTTTAGGGGGTGAATAGTTATGCTCATTGACGGTTTCTGTTATTTTGTTCTATTTGTTGTTTGCTTCACAATTAAAAAAAAAAAGCTGTGGGCATGTTCTGTAAATTAAATGATGCAAATCCTCAAACAATCCATGTTAATTCCAGGTTGTGAGGCAACAAAACACAAAAAATGGCAAGGGGGTGAATACTTTTGCAAGGCACTGTAAATGGATGGGTTTAGTTCTGTTTTAAAGGATTGGTAGGCTGCAATATATTACATTCTTGCATTTGGGTTTCTTATCATGAACTGTTATGTTCCCTGATATCTGTACAAGCCCTAAACCTTTTCTCTTCTGTCCAGCAGTGAAAGCTTAAATGCATTTATTTTGTCGCAGAGGAGTTGTCTCTACAGAGGAGCCTCCCACAATCCTTGCGGTACCTAGCAAGATGTAAGCATTCCACAGAACAAGAGTGAACACTTAAAGATGATGGGCTGAGCCTGCTTACAGATCTTTTGCAGAAAGCTACATCACGAAAAAGGTAGAGGTTTTATCGAAAGCACTTAAAAGTTGTCATCAAGCCTGGAGACTTGTAAAGTTTTTTGTCACCAGCCAGCTCTGAAAAACAAAGTCAGCCCTGCATTTCCTAATAAGGAGAAGTGGACATTTTGCTGTCAAAATACTTTTTTGGGCTTAAAATAAAACATGGAATAATTGAACACAGAGACAACTTACCTTTTTCGGAATGTAGAATCGTTTTTGTGCACGGTTTACTGTTTAGCCACTCTTCTTCACTTAGCAGATCTGCCATAGAAAAAAGAAAAAAAAAAAAAAAAAAACACACTTTAAATAAACCTAAAACTTCCTACAGGGTGAACATATTTCTGATGCTGCAGAATGTGATCTCTGCTCTACCTGTTCAGTGTGATCACCTGGATTTGTCACCCAAAAAGTCCCCAGCCTCTCTGTTCGTCTCCTTTTTTTTTTTTTTGTAAACATTCAGGATACCTTTTTTGTATTTGCAAATCTCCGGGATTGGCCTCTGGGAGGGACAGGAAAAAAGGGGAGGAGGGGAGAGAACTGCTCCTGGTATACAATGCCGCCTTCAGTTTAAGGTTTACAGATTATGCCACGATTGCCCTGATTTCTGTATATGGATCTGGCTCATTCTTCATGTATCTGCACAGTAGACCTCTCCATACACATAAAGTTCTGTACTTTTTTCTGCTTGATGCACAGCAAAAGTTGATGTTGCTGAAACAGTCTGTTAATCATCCGCAGAGAAGAGGAAGGAAATGTACTGAGCTATGTTGTATACAGTATCCAGGAGACTTTTCTACCTGATGTTGTGTATATACTTGTTACCACATATTCATTCCCCACAACAAATACACATGAGAAAGCCTACAGCTCGCTAATCATTAACATTTCCTGGGTATCAAGCAGCAGCGTAAAACTGACATATACATTGGAGATATTCAGTAAAGAGAAATAGAACACAATGCAACATAAACGTTAAGCAATTATATGTTCAACATGGGGCTGGAGTTCACCCCTTTGGAAACTTGGTGGAACCTCTGCAACATTATCACCGACCAGCCTGAGTATAAGTTCTCTATTGTAGACCCTATCACCGGTCTTTGGCAAGCCCAATCCAATGAGAAAGTCGCTTGACTACAACATGGCTCCCCCTAGGCCACATATCAGAGAAGGGGGGCTATGATTGCCTCCAACTAACCTCCCCCAACACTACACCCAGGTCGGAGCCACAGCAGAGCACACTTGAGACACCAAGGAGAGGAAAGAAAAAAAACAGACTCCTCCTCCTATTAGGTGGCCTCTTTCATAGCAACAAAACAGTATTACCATTTGCCGGTTTAAAACATATATAAGGAAACATATAAACCAAGGTGCAAAAGATGAAAAAATGTAGTGCTGTACAAGAAAAGAATTAGCTAGAAGGAAAAGAGGAAGAAAAGTCAGGATCGTACCTGAAATCGCGCAGATAAAGTCTTCGTCCCCGCCCAGGCCCAGCCCATCACCACCAAGTACAGTCGGAATCATTCAGAGCAAGGGGAGCCAGTAATCGGTACTCCATCCATCACTATGTATAAATCCTGCCAGGCACTTTTCTGCTGTTTTTTTACCTTTTTCTTTGTAAGTGCCCATTTGGCTATTTAACCTCCCTGGCGGTATGATTATTTCGGATTTTAGGTGCTGAAAGCGGTACAATTATTTTGCATGGAAATTTGGCGTTTTATATTCTAGGTCTGTAATTCTTAACAATAACACACTTAAATCTGTCCAAACAAGAGTCTAGTAGATATACCGGGTATGATAAAGTTTGAAACACAAAAACATAAATTATAATATAATAAATAAAAATAAATAATTAAAAAAAAAAAAATTAATAATAAAATAAATTACCCCACGATTCACTATCGCTCAATTCTGCAAGTGTTCTAATTTACTATCGCTGTTTTCTAGCTGGTCTAAAGCCACTTTTGATGTAAAAGGACACTTTTTGGTTGCTATGGGCAATCTCCAGTTTCCAGGCAGAAAGAACAGTATATATAACATAAAACTGCATGCAGGGCATAGGACAAAGCACTGGGGACAAAAGGGATGTGAAATAATTTCATACAGTACTGTAATCTGGAAGATTACAGTACTGTATGTGTTATGATTTTACACTTTTTTGAATTTGCCGCCAGGCTCCGCCCCCGTGCGTCGCGCCGCTCGCAGGGAACGGAGCCTGGCACGGAGAGGCTTCGGAGGAGGACGGAGCCCGCAGACAGCGCGGGGGACATCGCAGGATCCCGGGTACAAGGTAAGTAAAGCCACACCAGGATCCTGCAATGTAATCCCGAGTGTGGCTCGGGGTTACCGCTAATGGTCCTGAATTTTAACCCCGAGCCACACTCGGGAAAACCGCCAGGGAGGTTAATAAATTCATTATTTAAACGGTTTGCACTATGGGAGATCCTTCTTTTATCCCCTTATATGCCCATTTTCCGTGAATGGCTGTGAATCCGGAACCCATCATTTGGAATACACTATTTGGAGAAACACCACTGGCTATCACTGTCTCTAAAGGTCGGAAGATCCACAGATGTCCCCCAGCTAAGCTGATTGCCAACGCTGTATATACTTCATATTGAGGTAAGAGTCCAGAGAGCATTAAAGGGTGTTTATGAAGATCCCCGATTGAAGATACTCTTTGATGACACGTTCAGCACTTTATTTGTTTATTTTAAACACAGTGGACTATTATTATACTATATATAGTTCTATATATTTGAGCTTTCTGGGACTTCATGCTTATTTGCACAGTTTGTTTAACTATTTATTAGCTATTTGCACGTTACGTTATTTGCACAGGAGTTTATTTTGTATCTTGCAATATTTATTGTCACCTTGCACAGTACACTTCATTGCATAAATTTGCACAGGAGTTCTATTTTGCAGCAGGGTCTTTAACTTCTTTCGGTATCACCAAGATATGTGCCAACAGTGCCTCCAGGGGAATCAGGTTACCCTTCACCACAGAATTAAAATACCTACGCATGGTCTAACAGTAAAGGAGCAAACATGCTATAGTAAGATTTGGTGAACCCATCAGGGCCCAGGCTTTTCCCAAGGAATTCACTGTAGATTCTATCTCAGCGGCAGTGATTGGGGACTCTAGATCTGAACGTTGGTCATCTGTCAGAGGGGGGAGGCTAGTCGCGGAAAGGTAGTCTCAGATACCAGTCAACTTGGCAGCCTGGGCATCAAGAGAGTGATTAGTGTCCAAATTATATAGTTCTGCATAATAATTGCAGAACCCAGAGGCAATTTTAGATGACTGAAAAACCCTCTCTCCAGAGGAAGAGCGAAGCTTATGCACATATGTTTGGGCACGCTTCTTTCGTATCGCTCTTACAAGCATACGGCCGCATTTGTTTCTGTGCTCATAGTATTTATGAGACACTAAGCACAATTGTTTGCGAGCTTGGCTGTCTAGCAAGAGCGAGAACAGTTCTCTAAGTTCAGTCAGCTTAAGCAAGGCCTCGGGATCTCCACTATGTTTATGCTGAAGTTACGTCCTGCTGAAGGGCAGAAAGAAACCTCTGAAAGTCCACCTGGTGCATCCATTTGAGCTTGGTGCCAAAGGAAATCAGCTCCCCTCTCACCACTGTTTTGTGGCCTTCCCACACTATCCCCTCGTTAATGCCTTCCGTAGTGTTTTCCCCGATTTAATGAGACAGAGTCTCAGCGACCTTTGAAGCCACCACAGCATCGTCCAGCAAATTTTTGTTTAGTCGCCATGACCAGGCCCTACAGGTACCAGGTGGCAGGACGAGAAGAATCGTAATCGATGCATGATCCTATATAGTAATGTTCTTATAGACAATTGCTGTAAAAGCTCCAAAGTAGGGTGGTCGACATACATTAGGTCAATGCGTGTATACACAGTGGACATTAGAGTAGTAACTGTAGTCTGTTGTGGAACTTTTATAAGCTTCTCTTTATAAACAAATAATTCAGTGTGCTAATAAGCACAGTCATAGCTTTCTTGTATAATGCTGGGAAAGCGCGCTTGTATATCTCCAAGTAACACAGACAGACGCTGGTATCACGTTGAGCTTAGCAAAATCCTCTCTAGCATGATATACTGCCTTTATTTATACTGTAAACATGAATAACAAAGGAAGGTGGTGGCTTCAGAATCAGCCAATCAGACACTTGCATTCTTTCAAAAGAAACAATCACAAACGTATATTCAAATAGAATTCCAGTAGTGACGTGTGCAGATGGTCGTGTGCAGAGTCATGTGGCCAGCTTCTTGTTGAGACACAAAGTGTCTCACAATTTGAACACTACTTACAGGGCTCTGAACACGATCGTGTGCACATTCCCCACCGCTACCATTGACGCACGCCATACTCTACCATGGCTCAATTTTGTATGGCTATGCTATTGTTCCCATGTACGCAGATCTGTTTGCTAGGAGTGTTAATGCAATCGCCATGAGGCAGTCAGTTTCTTGGTGAGGCATAAACAAACATCCCTGAAAGGGCGAACAGATCTGCCGTGTCCACAGGAAGGTTTCCACTGACGTCTGTATGTGCAAATACGCTCGCACGAGTGTATAGCAGCAAAACTGACACTGGGGGACATCTGACAACATACATTAATAAAAATTTCCACAAAAAGTCCTTGTCTGAGTGGTGAAGTACTCTCCAGCTGTCTATCAGAAGATTCATCTGGAGGGTTTTGCGGAAGTGTTTAATAAATGCGTAGGAATGGGTAGGACGTTTATGTGATGTGTCAAGCAAAGGGTCAGGTCTAACATTAAAATCACACCCGAGAATCAGGGAACATTCCTTGAACTCTGCCAAACGTTCTAAAACTGTATCAATAAAGGTAAGTTGGTTTGTGTTAGGGGCATAGATGTTAGCGAAAGGAAACTTTTTCCCAGCAATAGTCCCCTTCAAGAAAACAAAATGTCCCTGTGGGTCTATGCTGTGCCCCGGGGGGTATGAAAGGGGCAAGATTTGTGAATTGCAATAGCTGTACCCCTAATTTACTAACTGGGGACGTACTCAAGAACCACTGACTATACAGGTGAGTGGGCAGTCTAGGCACTGACTGAGGGGTGAAAATGGCTTCCTGCAGAAAAATCACCTGCGCCCCTAATTTCTTCAATTCCCACCATAGCTTACTACGCTTACACGGGGAGCTAAGACCACTAACATTGTAGGATATTACCTTTAAAGTCGTCATGACGGAATATGAGGAGGGGCGATCCATCAGAGGAGTGGGCGAGCTTGGCGCACGCGACAAGGCGAGTGGTAGATCCTAGAAAAAAAGAAACAGAGAGAGAAGGAAAAGAAAAAGGAGAAGAAAAAAGAATGTGAAAAATCATCACAGATAATAGAAGCATCATAACTTGTCAGGGTCAACTGGATCAACATTTGAGATATCTGCAGGTTAGATCGAGGGAGCCACCCTAACAGGGAGGCGTCCCGAAGCCCAAGCCCATGTTTAAAAAAGGGATCTGCACCCATATGGGTGCGGCCTATGTGGGGAACGTGAACCAACATGGGAAGTACGGGAGGGAGCTCACCCCGTGTACACCACAGCCGACATCTGACAAAGAACATATGGGGGGGCCACAATAAAAGGGGGCGACACCTGGGTATCCGGAGGATCTCAGCCAAATTCAAAACAATAGTTCTGATGTCCAGGAAGGGAGGGCTCAAGCAGTGCCAACACAGTGTTTATTCTGGTGCAGGTCTTGGGAGACCATGCTCCGCCGTAAGCCTGTAACAGGAGCAACCTCTAAAATTGTTTATGGACTCAGGGCACAGCATGCGCCAGAGTCTTAGTGCCATTTGCAGACGTTAGGAGCACCTCCTGGCAATCAGGCTTTAGGAGAGAGGGGTAGAGAAGGAAGCGCCACCTGAGTGTAGTATTAACAAATGATGTTTAATGACACCAGGTAAAAACACACTTACAGGATAAAAACATATAAAAGGCTCATCTGTATAGGTATGTGGTCCTCGGTGTTCCCTCTGATCCTGTGGTGGGAACCTATACAGATGAGCCTTTTATACAGATGAGCCTTTTATATGTTTTTATCCTGTAAGTGTGTTTTTACCTGGTGTCATTAAACATCATTTGTTAATACTACACTCAGGTGGCGCTTCCTTCTCTACCCCTCTCTCATCCATCACAGAGCCAGCTCTCTGAGGACATCAGCCGCCTAGCCTACCAGCCTACTTTAACCATTACATTACCGGTTACCACTTAACCCTTGAACTTCCAGCCTGTCCCCTATGGACTAAGTTGCTCAGCCCTTTATATCTCCTGTTATATATGGACTTGTGTGTTTGCGCTTACAGTTACCAATACTCAGTCAGGCTTTAGGAAGCAAAAAGAAAAAAGAATCAAAGGGAGGGACCGGCGGATGAACCAGAAGCAGGACACTGGCAAACCCTTTTGCGGCTCTTTCGCTTAGCTGACAGCCATGGTTGGAGAGCTGGAAACTCTGATGATCCTCTCCAGTCCAGAAAATTCACCGGGTCTAGCTCAAGAGTGGACAAGAAGTGGGGAAGGTCATCCTTAGTGTGTGGCGTAGCTTGTCAACCATCTTTAGTCACCTGGAGGTAAAAGGGAAAACCCCAGCGATAGATAAGGCCTGCCTCTGCGCTGCATGAGGGTACACCTGGATATGTCCAGATTCAGATGGGCCCCGTCAACGTACGGTTTCTTGCATATTTTCTGCATAATACGGTCCTTGAGAGTGTATTTGTGCAGTTTGCATACAACATCTCTGGGATTAGCCATGTCCTGTGAAGGAGGCCTGAGAGCCCTATGGGCCCGGTCGATCTCAATGGGGATGGTGTCAGGAAGCTCCAGAATACACCCACTAGAGTAGGTATGATGTCTCTTGGGGCTGTAGCCTCTGGTAGACCGCGGATGTGGATATTAACCCGCTGACTACGGTTCTTGAAGTCATCTAGTTGACACAACAGAGCCTCTATTTTCTGGTCTTGTGCAACACGTCTAGATTGAAGCTCAGAGATAGTGGGCAGTTCCTCATTGAATCTTTGCTCCAACATTTCCAATCTCGTCCCCAGGTGTGTTGTGCTATATCCTCTTTGAAGGCCTTTTCAACTCTGTTAGCAAATTTTTCCAGGTCATCCCAGGTACGGAGTGACCAGATATGTCTCTTAATATCCCTGTCTTCCAGGAGGTCTGCAATATCAGATCCCCTGTCCTGTGAAGTGATGGAACCGGGAGAGGCAGGAAGGGCAGAGTCACTCACTGATCTCGGGGAGGGTATCGGGGATGCAGCGATCTCTGCAAGTGGGGCCGCGTGCTGCTCCGTGGTTTTAGCAGCCATCACCATCTCGGACGTCCTGTTCCCCTTCCCGCGGGTCTTGGGGAAGAACTTCTTCAGCTGCCCTTGCCTAATATGGTCAGTCCTCGGTGGCTGGGATGAGGTCCGCTGCTTCTGGGACATGATTAGAGCCCCCTGAGAGCAGAATCCCCCCCCCCCTCGATTTGCTGGGTGTAATGTAGCGATGGACGCGGAGCTGAAGTGAAACACGTCCTCATGCTTTTATAGCCAGGACATGCCCTGCTTTTGGAGGTATTTAATCACCACTGGGTTTTTTATTTTTTGCTAAACAAACAAAAAAAGACCAAAAATGTTGAAAAAAAAAAAAAAAGGTTGTTCTTAGTTTTTGTTATAAAATTTAGCAAATAAGTGATTTTTCTCCTTCACTGATGCGCACTGATGATGCTGCACTGATGGGCACTGATAGGCTGCACTGATAGGTGGCACTGATGGGCACTGATGAGAAGGCACTGATAGGCTGCACTGATAGGTGGCATTGATGGGCACTGATATGCGGCACTGATAGGCATCACTGATAGGTGACGCTGATTGGCAGGACTGATGGGTACTGATTGGCATCACTGGTGGGCACAGATTGGCAACACTGGTAGGCACCGTTGGGGCTGCACTGATGATCAGGACACTGATGATCAGAGCCCTGATTGTCAGTGTAGATGTCCCCTGTGTGGATTTGCCGGTTTTCGGCTCTCCTTACATGCTGTCAGCGTGAGGGGAGGATTGCCGATAACCAGCAAATCCTGTTTACACCTGTGACATTTTTTTAACCTTTTGATGATCTTTATTAGACAATGAACTGGCAACCACAAGATTCTTCTGACCAGCATATGGGCAGCCTAAGGAACAAGAATGGAACTGCTTTATTTATCAATCATTACAGATGTGTATGTGGAAAATATTTATTGAAATATACAACAGCATGTGTGTTAAAACATGAAAGGCACATAAACTGCTTCCAGGTAAATGTTGCAATCATAGTAGTGACCCAGAATACAACTGGGAGCATTGCAATCAATAGAGAGGGGAATCATTGCACTATACTGAACTCCCACACGTAATATAATAATAACATTAACAAATACTTCAAAACGTGTTACAAAAAATGTGCAGCTTTTGTCGTAGCTATTGAAGGAGCTATTGATCATTAGACAAAGCACATGCCGATCAGCGGGTGCCGGCCCATGAATGTCTGCCAGCACCCGCTGGTTGGTGAGGTGAGACAAAGAACAGAGCTCTGCCTGTCAGCAGGTATCTGATGGATTTTCTTTCCCTGCAATACAGGGATTAAAATCCATCAGATCCCTTATTAACCACCTCAATACTGGGCACTTTCACCCCCTTCCTTCCCAGACCAATTTTCAGCTTTCAGTGCTCTCTCACTTTGAATGACAATTACTCAGTCATGCTACACTGTACCCAAATGAAATTTTTATCATTTTGTTCACACAAATAGAGCTTTCTTTTGGTGGTATTTATTCACCACTTCATTTTTTATTTTTTGTGATATAAGCGAAAAAAGAGCGAATATTTTGAAAAAAAAACAAAATTTTCTACTTTCTCTTTTAAAAGAAACCAAAAAAATTTAATTTTGTCGAAAATTTAGGCAAAAATGTATTCTACCACATGTCTTTGGTAAAAAAAATCCTGATAATTGTATGATCATTGGTTTGTGTGAAAGTTATAGAGTCTACAAGCCATGCTACGCATTATTGAAAATGTATCAATCCTAATGCACTGATGGCCTAATGCACTGATCTCATTTCTTGAGGCCCTAAAATGTCAGGACAGTACAATAACCCCCCAAAAGACCCCTTTTTGGAAAGAAGACAGTCTGAGGTATTTAGTAAGAGGCATAGTGAATTTTTTGAAGTTGAAATTTTTTCCCCACAATGCTTTGGAAAATTAAGAAATATAGATTTTTTTTTTTTTCTTCACTAAATTGTCATATTTACAAGTTATTTCTCACACACGCTGCAGGCATAATTGCAATTACACCCCAAAATACATTCTGCTATTCGTCCTGAGTATGGCGATACCCCATGTGTGAGACTTTTCCACAGCCTGGCCACATACAGAGGCCCAACATCCATATAGCACCATCAGGCGTTCTAAAGGCATAAATTACACATTTCATTTTCTGAGTACCTATCACATTTTTGAAGGCCCTGGAGCACCAGGACAATGGAATTACCCACAAAATGACCCCATTTTGGAAAGAAAACAACACAATGTATATTCTATGAGGCATACTGAGTCTTTTGAACATGTCATTTCTTCCCACAAGTTTTTGGAAAATGTGGAAAGAAAATGAAAACCTATTTTTTTCTCACAAAGTTGTCAATTTAGAAGATCTTTCTAACACATAGCATGTACATAGCCAAAATGACACCCCAAAATACATTCTGCTATTCGTCCTGAGGATGGCGATACCCCATGTGTGAGACTTTTCCACAGCCTGGCCACATACAGAGGCCCAACATCCATATAGCACCATCAGGCGTTCTAAAGGCATAAATTACACATTTCATTTTCTGAGTACCTATCACATTTTTTTTTTTTTAATTGGAAAAAAAACAACTTTATTAAGAAAATATATGCTTGGTACATAAAAATAATATATGCCAACATGGCAAAATCAGTAGTACATACATGAACACATTAAATTATCCACGTAATATAGAGTGGAATATCCACCGGACATGAAGCCAGTACACCATAGAGAAGAAGGGGGAAGAAAAAAACAAAAAAGAAAAAAGAATGGGGGAGAGGAGAGGGGAAAATAAGAGATGAACATAACAACGTTTCAAGTACATGTTTCACCGTCTTCTAACCATCTGTTCCAGACCTGCTCGTATTTATGTGGGCATCCTCTATGTATATAAATCAGTTTCTTATATGGGAGAGTGTCGTTAATTTCTTTTTTCCAGCACTGTATTGTAGGGGGTAGGGCCTGCATCCAATTGCGGGCTATCGCTTTTCTCGCCAAGAATAGTGTTTCATGTAGAAAGGTACGGAGGGGTTTGTCAGTGTCTAATTCAGGTAGCAAACCGAGTAGACACATCTTAGGGTCTAGAGTAGCCGGAGAGCCCATCTGGTCGTGTAGGAAGCGAATCACTTGTATCCAGTATGCTTGGATAGTTGGGCAGGACCATATAAGGTGGTAGAAAGAGCCTGGGGTGTGGTCACATAAACGGCAACCTGGATTATACATGGGTTTGAAACGCGCTAACCTCTGAGGGGTCAAATATGTCCTATGTATAATATACAATTGTGTTAGGCGGTCTGACAGTTTAGGGGAGACTTTTTTCGCGTCTTCCAAGATCTCGTCCCAGTCCTCATCCTCAATCAATCCAACGTCCGCCTCCCATTTAGTCTTAGCACCATAGGCCAAGGCTGTGGAGTCTGGAAGACGGATAGCGGAGTAAAGAGTGGAGATTAGTTTGGCAGGCTCAGCACCTGTGATCGTGTCAACTATGGAGGGGACTGTAAGGGATGGGTTAGAACCAGCAAACTGAGTTTGTATAGCATGGCGGAGTTGTAAGTACCTGAAAAGGAGGTGATTGGGAAGTGAGAATTCGTCTTTTAACATTTGGAATGTTTTAAGTCCTGTGGTGGTCATGATCTGGTGTATGTACAAGATCCCGTTGCATATCCAAACCGTAGGGTCTGGGATAGACAACAGCTCAGGCAGGCGTGTGTTGAACCATAGGGGGGTGTGGGAGTGAACCTGTGGGGTCCCAAGTTTCTGAAGTGCCAACCGCCACACCCTCCGATGATGTGTCAACATGCCCGCTTTGTGTTGGGGGGTATGCCCTGTCGATGGGGCCCTAAGGACTGACTGAAGTGGGGTGTGAGCTGGGTTATCAGGGTGTTCACAGAGTAGTAGTTGGTATCTTGGTAGCTCGCTCCTGTCAAAATGATAGAAATGGGACAGTTGGGAGGCAAGATAATAGTCCTGAAAATCTGGAAGGGCAGCTCCTCCCAATGTCACTGGGTTCTTAAGTATTCTCCAAGATAATTTGTGTCTGCTGTGTCCCCATATAAACGAATTAAGAATAGACTCAATTGTTTTGAAAAATTTTTGTGGTATATATAGGGGAGCGTGCCACACCAGATAAAGTATTTTTGGGAGAAGTATCATTTTGACTAGACTGATGCGTCCCATGACACCCAGGGGTAGTCGAGCCCAATTTTGTGTCTTAGTCTTGATCAGAGTGTACAGGGGTTCAATATTCAAGAGTGTGTAGTCTGTAAGTGATCTAGTAACTTGCACTCCGAGGTACTTAATTACAGAAACCCTTGAGAGCGTCAGAGGGGGGGATGTGAGTGAAGGGGGGAAATGGTCAATCGGGAGGATCTGGGATTTGGACCAATTAATACTTAGGCCCGAGTGACTGCCAATTTGCTCTATGGAGTGGAGGGCTGCAATGAGGGAGGGACCAGAGTCGGCTAAATAGAGGAGCGTATCGTCTGCGTACATCCCAATCTTTTCTTCCAGATTCCCTATCTTGAGGCCTCTGATATTTGTGTCCGCACGAACCATGATGGCCAGCGGTTCCACAGCCAATGCATACAGCATGGGGGAGAGGGGGCAGCCTTGTCGGGTCCCTCTCTCTAGTGAGAATTGATCAGAGAGCCAGCCATTTATATAAATCATGAAGTTTAGGGGTTAAAATTTCAGAGTAGGTGGCGTAGAATTCAAGTGGTAAGCCGTCTGACCCTGGAGCCTTAGATGCAGCCAAACAGGAGATAGCCTCAGAGATATCTTCCCTAGTAATGGGAGCTTCTAAAAGTTCACGTTGTACATCAGTCAACCTAGGGAATTTAATTCTCTCTAAGTAGTCTTTGGTATCTTGGGGAGTGTGAGTGACCCAGGAGGTGTAAAGTGCACGATAAAATCTTGCGAATTCCTCCGCTACTTGTTGCGGATCAGTGATGTCGTTTCCCCCGGGGTCGGTCAACGACACCACCACCGGGGGTCGCAAATCTAAGTGAGCAAGATATGCAAGCAGTTTGCCCGATCTTTCTCCATATTCAAATATCCTTTGCCTACAGAAAAAGTTGCGCTGCTTGGCCTTCTCAATATGCAATTGGGAGACCTGCCGTGTCTGAATCTTGAGATTGTTGGCAGTACTAGGCGAGGGGTCCCGGTGGAACGCCTCCTCCAGCACCTGTAAGTGTTCTGTGGCCTGTTGGACAATAAGTTGCGATGATCGCTTAAGTCTGTTAATACGTGTGGAGAGCAGGGAGCGAGCGTGAAGTTTGAACGTCTCCCACACTACATCATGTGCGGCAGACTCCCCATTGGCTGCAAAATAGTATTGTAGTTCCGTGGGGATATCATCCTGGTCCTGCAGGGCAGTCAGCCAAAACGGGTTTAACCGCCAAACAGGGGCAGGGGGGGCCTTCAGGAGCTGGATTGTAATCCAGTAGGGTGCGTGATCCGATAGTATTCTCGGAGCAAAGCCTGCGTCTTCTAGTTTAGGCGTCAGGGTCTGTGAAATTATAATAAAATCAATTCGTGACATTGTGTTATGGCTGGCTGAGAAACAGGAAAAGACTTTAGAGTGTGGGTGCTTGTGGCGCCAAGTGTCTACAAGAGCGAAGTCAGTCAGTATTCGGTGCAGTCTGGTATGGGTCGGCGGGTCTAGGGGGGGGTCTGGTGTGCCCATTCGGTCTAGAGTGGGAATGAGGGTCATATTAAAGTCCCCCATCCACACTGCCGGTACGGAGGTGTATTGTGCCATAAAGGCTAAGCCCTCCTTTATCACAAGTGAGTTGTATGGAGGGGGGATATAGCAGGCTAGTATCAGGATAGGGGATCCATTAATAGCGGCGTGTATAAATACATATCTGCCCTGCTGGTCCACCTATCACATTTTTGAAGGCCCTGGAGCACCAGGACAATGGAATTACCCACAAAATGACCCCATTTTGGAAAGAAAACAACACAATGTATATTCTATGAGGCATACTGAGTCTTTTGAACATGTCATTTCTTCCCACAAGTTTTTGGAAAATGTAGAAAGAAAATGAAAACCTATTTTTTTCTCACAAAGTTGTCAATTTAGAAGATCTTTCTAACACATAGCATGTACATAGCCAAAATGACACCCCAAAATACATTCTGCTATTCGTCCTGAGAATGGCGATACCCCATGTGTGAGACTTTTCCACAGCCTGGCCACATACAGAGACCCAACATCCATATAGCACCATCAGGCGTTCTAAAGGCATAAATTACACATTTCATTTCCTGAGTACCTATCACATTTTTGAAGGCCCTGGAGCATCAGGACAATGGAATTACCCACAAAATGACCCCATTTTGGAAAGAAAACAACCCAATGTATATTCTATGAGGCATACTGAGTCTTTTGAACATGTCATTTCTTTCCACAAGTTTTTGGAAATAGTGGAAAGAAAATGAAAACCTATTTTTTTCTCACAAAGTTGTCAATTTAGAAGATCTTTCTAACACATAGCATGTACATAGCCAAAATGACACCCCAAAATACATTCTGCTATTCGTCCTGAGTATGGTGATACCCCATGTGTGAGACTTTTCCACAGCCTGGCCACATACAGAGGCCCAACATCCATATAGCACCATCAGGCGTTCTAAAGGCATAAATTACACATTTCATTTCCTGAGTACCTATCACATTTTTGAAGGCCCTGGAGCACCAGGACAATGGAATTACCCTCAAAATGACCCCATTTTGGAAAGAAAACAACCCAATGTATATTCTATGAGGCATAATGAGTCTTTTGAACATGTCATTTCTTTCCACAAGTTTTTGGAAAATGTGGAAAGAAAATGAAAACCTATTTTTTTCTCACAAAATTGTCAATTTAGAAGATCTTTCTAACACATAGCATGTACATAGCCAAAATGACACCCCAAAATACATTCTGCTACTCGTCCTGAGTGTGACGATACCCCATGTGTGAGACTTTTCCACAGCCTGGCCACATACAGAGGCCCAACATCCATATAGCACCATCAGGCGTTCTAAAGGCATAAATTACACATTTCATTTCCTGAGTACCTATCACATTTTTGAAGGCCCTGGAGCACCAGGACAATGGAATTACCCACAAAATGACCCCATTTTGGAATGAAAACAACCCAATGTATATTCTATGAGGCATAATGAGTCTTTTTAACATGTAATTTCTTTCCACAAGTTTTTGGAAAATGTGGAAAGAAAATGAAAACCTATTTTTTTTCTCACAAAGTTGTCAATTTAGAAGATCTTTCTTACACATAGCATGTACATAGCCAAAATGACATCCCAAAATACATTCTGCCACTCGTCCTGAGTATGGCGATACCCCATGTGTGAGACTTTTCCACTACCTGGCCACATACAGAGGCCCAACATGCAAGTAGCACCTCCAGGCTTCTAACACATAGCATGTACACACCAAGAATTACACCCCAAAATACATTCTGCTGAGCAAAAGGTAAAAAAAAAAAGCTCACCTGTGGTTTTAGCAGGCAGGAATACCGTTCCAGAGCAGCCAAAGCATTTGTCCAGACAGCCAAAGGAAATGTCCAGGAATTGTCCAGGCATCAGACAGATATGGAAAAGTATGAACATGGTTCAGTACAGTCCAAGGTTTAGCAGGCAGTTCAGGTAACAGGCATAGGCATGGCCAGTCCAGGTGGTAGGCAAAGGCATGGCAAGGTCATGTGGCAGGCAAATGCATGGCAAGGTCATGTGGCAGGCAAAAGGCATGGCCAGTTCAGGTGGCAGCAGGCAGCACTTTGTACATTGGGCCTTGGTCAGGTAAGACCTGAGGACAGGGGTAGAGGCTTCTTCCCACCCAAATCTCTACGAAGCCTTCCGAGTCTCCAGACCCTAATCCGAGAAAACTAAAAACCCGGAGAAAAATGTTTTCTCCACTCGGAAAACCTTTTCTGGAGCCCCTCACATATGTGAGACCCCTGTGCTGTACAGTGGCAGGGCAAATGATCAGTTCAGGAGGCAGGCAAAAATCATGGTCATTTAACAGTCCGGGTCAATTCACGTTGAAGGCAGAAAGATGTTTGGCAGAGGCATAGTCGTTAACAGTCCGGGTCAATTTACGTTGAAGGCAGAAACATGTTTGGCAGAGGCATAGTCGTTAACAGTCCGGGTCATTCACAGAAATGGCAGATAGTGGAAAAAAATCACCTTCACTGTACTAATAGTGTAGTGAAGTATGATCGCTCCGATAGCATGTTCCAATACAGAGCCCTGGCTCGGAGGGACATTCGAGACAGTAGTATCGGGTGTCACGGCGAATTCCTCTACTTGCACATACACGACATTTTTTTTGGGGTTTGCGACCTGTTTGGGTAAGAGGGAGGATTTCGGGAAAGTGCCTTTCATGGAGTCTGGCTAACGCATCGGAGCGAATTAGTTGAGGGGCTTGGCCTTGGGGATAGAGAAGGGCTGTGAAAACTTCTTCTTGGAATTTTAGATAGGGTAGGGAACTTTGGGTGCACTTAGAAAAAATGATATAGGAATTAAATAGGGCAAGTTGCATCAAATAAATGGCGACTTTCTTGTACCAAAATAGTGATCTCCTGGTGGCCAAGTAGGGCTGCATCATCTGGTCGTTCATATCCACCCCCCCCATGTATAGGTTGTACTCATGCACACATTTTGGCTTCTGTATGGGGCCTCCTCTTCTCTGAAGTTCCACCAAGGTGTCGTCATGTATTGTTGAAAGGATGTAGACATCTCTTTTTTTATCTCTCCACTTCACCGCTAGTACTTCTTCAGTTCGCATACTGGCCATTTCACCCTTCCTTAATTTCTTGGTGACCAATCTTTGTGGGAAGCCTTTGCGGTTGGTCCGTGCTGTCCCACAGGCCACAGTGTTCTTCAGGTACAAATGGCGGAAAAGTGGGAGACTAGTGTAGAAATTGTCTACGTAAAGGTGGTAACCTTTCCCAAGTAATGGTTGGATCAGCTGCCAGACAATTTTGCCACTTGTTCCCATGTAGGTAGGGCATCCAGGGGGGTTTAGCTGTCTGTCTTTTCCCTCATAAATCATAAAATCATATGTGTAACCCGTGGCCCTGTCACACACCTTATAAAATTTTACCCCACGTCTGGCTCTTTTACTGGGGAGGTATTGTTTTATTCCCAGTCTTCCGGTGAAGTGCACCAGGGATTCATCCACACATATGTTTCTATCAGGGGTAAACATCTCCTTGAAGCTGGCGCAAAAAAAATTGATTAGGGGCCGAATTTTGAATAACTTATCGTAACTGGGATGATTTCGAGGGAGGCATTGGGCATTGTTATTGAAGTGTAAAAATCTCATGATCATCTCATAACGGGTTCTGGGCATAAATGACGAATAGATCGGCATGTGGTGGATAGGTTGGGTAGACCAGTAGGAATGGAGTTCATTTTTTTTTGTCAGCCCCATGTTGAGGGTTAGGCCAAGGAAAATTTTAAATTCTTCTACGGTGAGGGGTTTCCAAACAAAAGGACGGGCATATGAGGAACTGGGATTGTTGGCTATGTGTTGGCTGGCGTATAGATTACATTGCTCCACAATGTAGGTTAGGAGTTCATTGGTAAAAAATAAATGAAAATAATAAAGTGGGGTTACATTTTCCGTCTGCATCTGAGGGCCTGGCTGGGCTGTGAAAAGGGGTATTACAGGTTCTACTGATGTATCGGGCAGCCATGTTGGATACAGTAGAACATCTGGGAGGCTAGTATGGGCACTGCCTCGTTGATGGGATCCGTTGCTAGCATCTGGCCTATCTTCTAGGAAGGTTGCAGAAGTGCTGGTGGATGCCCGCCTATCCCGAAGTGCTGCGCTGCTGGTGGATGCCTGCTGGTGGATGCCCTGGAGTGCTGCGCTACTGGTGGATGCCTGCATGTCATCCTGGAGTGCTGGGCTGCTGGTGGATGCCTGCATATCATCCTGGAGTGCTGCGCTGCTGGTGGATGCCTGCTGGTGGATGCCCTGGAGTGCTGCGCTGCTGGTGAATGCCTCCTCCTGCTCCTCCTGCTACTCTCGTCCGACATACTCTGGAGTATTTGGAGAGCCTCCTCTGCGCTGTAAGACCTTTTTGTCATGTTGGCGGGCAGATGTGTCAGATGGCAGGCGGCAGATGTGCCAGATGGTGGGCGGCTGTGCCAGATGGTGGGTGGCAGATGTGCCTGATCGTGGGCAGATGGCGGCTGGCAGATGTGCCTAATGGCGGGCGGGCAGATGTGCCTGATGATGGTGGGCGGCTGATGTGTCAGCTGTTGACGGGCTGATGTGTCAGCTGATGACGGGCTGATGTGTCAGCTGATGACGGTGTCAGATGGCGGGCGACAGATGTGCCTGATGGCGGGCGGCAGATGTGCCTGATGACTGGCGGGCAGATGTGCCTGATGACTGGCGGGCAGATGTGCCTGATGACTGGCGGGCAGATGTGCCTGATGGCAGGCGGGCAGATGTGCCTGATGGCAGGCGGGCAGATGTGCCTGATGACTGGCAGGCAGATGTGCCTGATGACTGGCGGGCAGATGTGCCTGATGGCAGGCAGGCAGATGTGCCTGATGATGGTGGGCAGCTGATGTGTCAGCTGTTGACGGGCTGATGTGTCAGCTGATGACGGGCTGATGTGTTAGCTGTTGACGGTGTCAGATGTGCCTGATGGCGGGCGGCAGATGTGCCTGATGACTGGCGGGCAGATGTGCCTGATGACTGGCGGGCAGATGTGCCTGATGACTGGCGGGCAGATGTGCCTGATGACTGGCGGGCAGATGTGCCTGATGGCAGGCGGGCAGATGTGCCTGATGGCGGGCAGATGTGCCTGATGGCAGGCGGGCAGATGTGCCTGATGACGACGGGCTGATGTGCCGGCTGTTGGCGGACAGATGTGCCCGCTGTTGGCGGACAGATGTGCCAGTTGTTGACGGGCAGATGTTCACTGACAGGTGTTTTCACTGTTTGGGGACACTGTGTTTTGGGGACACTGTGTTTTGGGGACACTAGCTGGGTGATCAGTGGGTAAACAGCAGACAAACAGCTTTATTACTCACTGATCTCCTGGCTGCAGCACAGATCTCTCTTCCTCTCCTCACTGACAGGCTCTGTGTGAGGAGAGGAAGAGATGAGAGCAGTTACTACGCTCTCTATTTACATTACATGACGACTGTGATTGGACACAGTCGTCATGTGATCAGGAGGGCCAATCACAGGGCCCTCCTGTGTTGTGCTGTCTCTGGGGGACACAGGCAGATCGGGATCGCGCCGCTGCGCGGGCACGTGGCGGCGCGATCTCCTGTCATCTGCCACCCCCTCCCCCTTGTTTACTATACGATGGCTGTGATTACACACAGCCATCGTGCGGATCAGGAGGGCAAATCACATTGCCCTCCTGCCGCTCTGAGATGCGGCGTGTCCGAGTGACACGCGCGCATCGGGATTGCGCGGCTGCGCGGGAGCGCGCCCGCGTGATCCCGCTCCTTCTGAAGGACGTTCGGGAACGTCCAGTCAGAAGGAGGGAGCTCCCACCCGGCCGTATATGTGCAGTGGCCGGGTGGGAAGTGGTTAAAAACAGCACACATAGTACACAAAAACACTGGTTATGCGCATATTTAACCCTTTGATCTCCCTAGATGTATAATCCCTTCCCAGCCAGTCTCATTAGTAAAGTGACAATGCATTATTTTTAGCGCTGATCACTGTATTAGTGTCACTGATTCCCACAAAGTGTCAAAAGTGTCAGTTAGTGTCAGGCTGTCTGCCGCAATATCGCAGTCCCGCTATAAGTTGCTGATCGCCGCCATTATAAGTGTAGCGCTGGTAGATTTCTAATCTACTGTTGATAGGTAAATTTAGTGGGTTATCTGTTTATGCATAGTCAGATTTGCCTCTGTTCCAGCTTGGCTTGAGCATGTAATTTTCACACTGCGCCTGTGGGTGTCGTTGTTACTATGGGCTGGTGTTGGAAAGGCAACACTTTAAAGTGTATGAGTGCTCCTCTGTCCCGGAGATAACTCGGTGGAGGCGGTCCTCCAATTTGCATTCTGGGAGAGGGTATTTATATGACAGACGCCATGTTCTGGGTTTTTTTTCCGTCCACCTGCTGGCCCTCCTGGCCGTCAGGTATGCGCTAAGAGTACTACCTCGTGGTCCTCCGATCGGGAGGCCCACGGCGCTGCGGCGTGTGGGTGGGCCCAGAGGCTTGTCTGGGGCCTACCACAGCAGCAGAGGAATGGTCCTGGGCTGTCTATCCTAAGTGAAGAAGCTGCACAACTGAGAAGGTCCCAGGGGAGGACCCGTCATGGAAGGATCATGCAGAGTTTGTCTGGAGAGGGGCCTGGAGAGGGGCCTGGTGACTCAGTTGGAGGACATATCCTAAAGTAATCCTACCGCATAGTACTGCTGGGTTGGCTTAAAGGTCCTAGTGCTATGTCTGTTGTTCATCGTAAACCAATACATCCTGTGGCAGAGGATCGTACGGGTTTTGTTCCAATCAAGTCTGTGGCAGAGACTTTTGTTCATGCCGCGTACTGGCTGTTAGGTTAGTGAGAGAAACCTATCCAGGCGGGCAAAGATTCAACCCTACAGAGAGAATATATTCAGCTACAAGTTTTCAATCCCTAATGCTACACAGAGGACATTAAGAAAAGGTATTTGAGCTTCCCTGCAACATTCCTTCTGCCTCTTTCCTGCTACTTCCTTCAATTTTATGTTTATTAAAGCATTGGAAAAGATACTCAAGTGTCCGGTACCTACATTGTTTATGGTAAACTCAGCGGGACCCTAGACCCGGTCCTGGTGAAATAGAGGTAAAGGAGGTGACGGTAACAGCCGCTTAAACCAGCAGCTCCACCGAGAGTTATTGCTACATAAGTATAAATAAATATAAATTCCAGTATATATCCCATAGTTTGTAGATGCTACAACCTTTGCACAAACCAATCAATATATGCTTATTGGGATTTTTTTTAACCAAAAATATGTATATATTGGATATGTTTTATAGCAGAAAGTAAAAAATATTGTTTTTTTTTTTCAAAAATTTTTTTTTGTTTATAGTAAAACATAAAAAACACAGAAGTGATCAAATACCACCAAAAGAGAGTTCTATTTGTGGGGAAAAAAGAACATAAATTAAATTTGTTTACAGTATTGCATAACCTTGGAATTGTCAGTTAAAGTAATGCAGTGCCGTATCGCAAAAAATAGCCTGGTCATGAAGGGGGGTAAATCTTCCGGAGGTCAAGTGGCTAGTGAATAAATAGGCTGCATGGGATTGTACACCTTATTAACACCCATCATACCATAAGAACATACCTAAATAATAAAGTAAATACAGCACAATTATTGTGAAAAGGTTTAGGCCACGGCCCCCTTATTGGGTTTAAATCCATTGAACTTTAACACCAAACAGAATCGCTGTTAACCATTAACAGACCAACATACTTATATCAACAGGACTCAAGCACAGCCCCTGGTTTGGCCATAGGGGAAACCGGGCACTTGCCCAGTGGGCCGGGGCCGACAGGCTGCACGTCCTTAAGGGGCCCAAGGCAGCTGGGCTGCTCTTTGAGCCCTCTGCGTTCACCTGGCCTCTCCTCGTCTGCCCGGCTGGCAGTTAAGCTCAGCCATCGGCACCAGGGGAACAGAGACATGAAGGGGGTGGAGCTAGAAGAGACTCCTTTGGCCTCTCCGCAGCCAGGTCAGCCGTCGGTGCCGGGGGGCGTGACTACGAAGGGGGAGGAGCTAGAGCAGACACCTGCTGCAGACACCTTGGAGCTGTGTGCCTGTGCCGTCACAACAGCTGATGGTAAAATCAGCTGTTGTGATGTTACATGCGGCACGTGCGCCCTTCAGCCCTGGCATTTCTCGACAGAACACCGGATGAGAGAGAATGTGAGTGCGGCCCCCCCTGTAACCTGGATAGGAGGAGCAGTGGGGGCGGCTGCATTTAGAAGAATCCTTCTCTCCATCTTCCTCCTGCAATCTCTGAATGCCTGCGAGAGGAAGAGGAGAGGCAGGCATCCCAAGACTGCAGGAGGAAGATGGAGAGAATGTTTCTTCTAAATGCAGCCGCCCCCACCGCTCCTCCCATAATGCTTCTTTCTGCTGCCCCCCTGTGCTCTCCACCCCGCCCAAACTCTTTGCCCCCCCATGCTCTCCGCCGCCCCCCTGTGCTCTCCACATTCCTCCCATGCTCTCCGCCACCCCCTGTGCTCTCCACCTCCCCCAATGCTCTCCGCCACCCCCTTGTGCCCTGTGCCCTCCCCCCATGCTCTCCGCTACCCCCCTGTGCTCTTCACCTCCCCCCGTGCTCTCTGCCCTCCCCCCATGCTCTCCGCTACCCCCCCTCAGCTCTTCACCTCCCCCACATGCTCTCCACATCCCCCATGCTCTCTGCCACCCCCGTGCTCTCCACATCCCCCTCATGCTCTCCGCCACCCCCTGTGCTCTCTACATCTCCCCCATGCTCTCTGCCACCCCCCTGTGCCCTCCCCCCACGCTCTTCGCTACCCCCCTGTGCTCTTCACCTCCCCCCGTGCTCTCCGCTACCCCCCCCAGCTCTTCACCTCCCCCACATGCTCTCCACATCCCCCATGCTCTCTGCCACCCCCGTGCTCTCTGCCACCCCCTGTGCTCTCCACATCCCCCCCATGCTCTCCGCCACCCCCCTGTGCTTTCCAGATCCCCCTGTGCTCTCCGCCACATCCCTGTGCTTTCCATATCCCCCCTTGCTCTCTGCCACCCCCCTGTGCTCTCCACATCCCCCCATGCTCTCTGCAACCCCCTGTGCTCTCCACTTCCCCCTCCCTGTGCTCTCCACCCTCCCCCATGCTCTCCACCTCCCCCATGCTCTCCGCCATCCCCCCCATGATCGATCAACGTGGTACATTTAGCCTGCCCATTAATGGCTAGAATCTTGGCCGGTTGCTGCTGAACCTGCCGAGGTTCAAACTGTGTATAACCATTCTAAGTCACCAAGACTCAAGCAGCAATATCTTACACCAACCAAATAACAGCGAACAAAATGACCCCACATAAAGGTGGGCCGTGACGAGGGAAAATAACAAACAGGAGGAGGAGGGGTCAAGAGATCCAAAAGGTAGGCTGAGGAGAATTCAGAGGTGAGTCTCTCTGACAGACCTGAAGTAAATGCTGACTCCGCCCAGTGACGGGAGGGGATATGCAAGAGTAAGGTTACACTCATTGGCTAGAAGTTTCACGCCAAAAGATGTCACCAATCCAGTGCTCAGCAGGTAAATCTTCCTAGCAACAGCAGGCAGCTTCTTACCTGAAACACAAAACAGAAAGAACCAGCAAAACAGCCATAGAGAGTCATGTACTTAACCACTTGCCTATAGGGCACTTAACCCCCTTCATGCCCAGGCCATTTTTCAGCTTTCAGCACTGTCGCACTTTGAATGACAATTGCGCGGACATGCTACACTGTACCCAAATTACATTTTTATAATTTTCTTCACACAAATATAGCTTTCTTTTGGTGGTATTTAATCACTGCTGGGTTTTTTTTTTTTTTTGCAAAAAAGACCAAAAAATTTTAAGTCAATTATCTAATTAAGTAATTTTTCTCCACTGATGTGCGCTGATGAGGCGGCACTGATGGGCACGGATAGGCTGAACTGGTGGGCATTGATGAGGCAGCAGTTATGGGCACTGATTAGAGGGCACTGATATCCCGCACTTATGGGCACTGATATGTGGCACTGATGAGCACTGATAGGTGGCACTGATATACGGCACGGATAGGTGGTACAAATGGGCATTGATGGACAGCAGTGATGGGCAGCACTGATTGGCGGGACTGATAGCCAGCACTGACTGGCATCACTAATGGACACTGATTGGTGGCACTTGTGGGCAGTGGTAAGCGCTGATTGCTGGCACTGATTTGTGGCACTGGTGGCGCTATTGTAATCAGGTCACTGATGATCAGTGCCCTGATTACATGTGTAGATGTCTCCTGTGAGGAGATGCAGCTGATCGGCTCTCCTCTCCTCACACTCTCTCAGTGTGAGGCGAGGAGCGCCGATTACCGGCATCTCCGCGTTTACATGTGACCGGCTGTGATTGAACACAGCTGATCACATGGTTAAAGAGCTGCGGACGTGGGTCTTTACAGAGATTGGGGTCGCGCTGTGTCCTAGCAACGCGGTGCAGCCGCGATGGGCGCGCGAGACCAGTTGTTCTGGGACACCGTCATATGACGGCATCCCAGAACGAGAGCCGCACCGCCCCGCCGTCATTTGACGGCGGGCAGGCGGCAACTGGTTAAAGGGGTTGTAAACCCTCATTTTTAAAAAAAATAACAAACATGTCATACTTACCTCCACTGTGCAGTTTGTTTTGCACAGAGTGGCCCTGATCTGCCTTTTCTGGGGTCCCCCGGCGACACTTGTGGCTCCTCGAGTGCCTACGTTGGAGAAGGCTCTCCTAAGGTGGACATCTGTTCGGGCGTGCTCCCGAGTCCTGCTTTTGTGTCCATTCACACAGAATTCAGGACTCGGCCCCGCCCATGTCATTGGATTTGAATGACAGCAGCGGGAGCTAATGGCTGCGCTGCTATTAATCTATTGTTTTAACTTTGGATAATAAAACAATTTTTCTTCTTGCTTTACCACCAAGCATTTTAAGTGAATTGTCACTACGTCAATGGAGTATTCATTTCATTCTCCACTTTGTCTCGAACATCTTTACACCAAAATTATTTCAAATAAAATGAAGGTGCTATTTTAAATTAAAAAAGCATATAAACAGTAAAAGGATATGAAATTAAATTCAAAAGAAAATCATAAAAAAAAAAATGTTCTTTCGTAGTTCCTCCAGTGTCACTCTGTGTATGACCACATGGTTCAGAATGGTATAAATCAATCAATATCATAAATGATTTGTGAACAAACACAAGTGATACAATAAAAATGTCCAAGTATCAGTGGATAAAATGAATAAAGTACTTATTAGTTGAACTTCCACCAAAAAACAGTGCCTTCACCAAACTGCTCAGTGCTCACAGAACTCTCACCTCAATAATGTGAATAGAAAGCCTTATGGATTAATGTATGGGCTGATCCAAGCTCCAGACTCCAGGCTCTTGAAGTATCGCTAATAACTCCAGACCACATGTGGAAATTAAATAGATATAATGCCTCCCATAGTGTAAATCATTTAAAGAATATGTGGTTTATTAAAAGATAAATGGATGCTTACATCCATCAGGAGGTAACCCGATGAAGTCACATTACATGACGTAACGCGTAGGGCATGGCCGGAGTGAATAGCAGACCGGAAGTGACATGAGAGGCTATCTAACGCCGTTGTTTTAACCATATTGCGCTTTTAAATCTTTATTGATGTAAGCATCCATTTGTCTTTTAATAAACCACATATTCTTTAAACAATTTAAACTATGGGAGGCATTATATCTATTTAATTCCCGCATGTGGTCTGGAGTTATTGGCAATAATTCAAGAGCCTGGAGCCTGGATCCTATCAGCCCATACATTTATCCATAAGGCTTTCTATTCACATTATTGAGGTAAGAGTCCTGTGAGTACTGAGCAGTTTGGTGAAGGCGCTGTTTTTTGGTGGAATTTCAACTAATAAGGACTTTATTAATTTTATCCACTGATACTTGGACATTTTTATTGTATCACTTGTTTTTGTTCACAAATTATTTATGATATTGATTTATACCATTTTGAACCACGTGGTCATACACAGAGTGACACTGGAAAAACTGTGCAAGATCATTTTATTTATTTGCTATTACGTATACTGTGAACACTTTTGATTTTGCAGCATTTTTCATTCGTTTGGTCACGTATTTATTTTGGAATTTTCACTATTATCTGGTAGCGCAGGGGACCATTTACTTATTTATTAGAAAACCATAACAACTTTGGGGAATTAATAGGGAGCATATTAAATGTCAATCAATTATTTGGTAAAATTTCACTATTTTATTAACAAACATCCTGAACAGCTCCACTTCCGGGGGGGACACATCCTGAATGACAGTGCCTCTAAGGGGAGATCATTATCAGAGGCACAACCTCCAAGGAGCGCACATCCTAAATGGCACTTCCCCCAAAGGGAGCTAGTTCCTAGAGGCACCACCTCTGAGTGGCGCACATTCTGAATGGCACTGCCAATAGAGGAAACTCATCCCAGCAGCACCACTTTCAAGGGTTGCACATGCTGAACACCACCACCCTCATACAGCGCTCATTCTAAGCAGGAACGCTTTCCAGGGGGCACACGTCCCGAGTGGCACTACCTCCTCTGCACACCCTATGGATCCCGGTCTATTACCCATCCATGGACCCATATTGAGAAATATTTGCTGGATTATCGCACTGTTTAAAGATTTCCTGAAGAATAAAAAGCAACATTCTTGTCAAAGTTGAGAAAGTCACCTGATTTACTGTAATTCCTTGAACAATCATGATTCTTTAGGTTAGGTTCACACCTGTGCAGGTGGTAATGCTGCAGGACCCACACAAATTCCCGCAGCTGCAATCACACACACAGTAAAACATGGGACCCATGGGTAGGTGCCACTAATCTGAATGGCACGCCACCCGCACTGGAAATGGCAGCCACACTGGGAACCTTGGTTCCAGTGCGGGCTGTGATTTCAACTATAGTACAGGGACCTCTTTCCTGCGTGTCACGGAGCATGGCAGCCCATTCACAACCACACAGATGTGAATCTAGCCTTACTGAAAATAACCCTGTAAGAAATGCAGCCTGCTGTTGGCTACCTCCTGCTGAAAATGTTAGGGTACTCCAATAGAGACAGCTATTCTATAGTGTACCCTGATGGGGCAACTGATCTACGGGGCACTCTGATAGGGGCAACAGATTTATCGGGTCACTCTGATGAGGGTAACTGATCTAAGGGGATTCGCTGATGGGAGAAACTGAAATATGAAGGTTTGTTAGTTGCGGTTCCAGATTTATGGGGTATTCTAATGGGGGCATGCTGATGGGGGTGCCTCATATAAAGTGGTTGTTTTCTTTTACTTGAATTGTGGATGTGATTGGCCTACTTTTATGTTTTATTAAAAAGTTATTTTGTTGTTACATGTTGTTGAAGGCCCACAATGGCACATACAGTAAAGGTGAACGAGTAAGGGAGAAGAAAAGTGGCCAAAAGGCAGAATAGAGAAGACTGGTCACCATAACAAGCTCCAAGGCCAAGTCACACTTGGAAGTTCTAAGGATCAGCACTAAGCAACTGCACTGGTAGGATAGGGTGACCAGACGTTCCTGGATTGAGGAGTCTGTCCCCAGTTTTGTCCCCGGACTCAGGGGTGGCGCCAGATAGGAGCTGGGGGGTGCTCAAGCACCCTGACAAATGCTTTAAGCACCCCCAAAATTCACATACTAGTTCCTGTGTGTGTCACAGCGTTTTTTTTTTAAATTGTATTCTCCTGTAAATCCTGTACTGACGCCAGGAAGCTAGGGATGCTTTTTCTCCTGTGGAGGTATACAACGGCTCCTGCTGCATAAACCGATGATCTTTAGCTAGACCCGGCAGGCAGGTTTCAGAGGCAGATTGATATACAGCCTCTTTGCTGCCTTCTCAGCCAATAGGAAAGTGCTGAACCTGCCCTCTTCTCCAGCCCGCCTTCTTTGAGTTCTGAGATGCACAGAGGAGAGGACATGTCAGCAGCTAGATTGGAGGGAGAGGAGAGAGAGCACAGCTCAACCCAGCCTGCTACACTACAGGGGATGGAATAGAACAGAGATTCTCCAGCTCCTGGCTGCAGTGACTGAGTTTTCCCTACACTTGGTTTAAAGAGAGAGAGGGACAGCTTTTGTCTGTATGAAGAGCACATGCTTGTTTCTGCAGTGTGGCATAGTGGAAATTAATAGGGCAGCTCCAGAGAACAAGACCATCCAGGCTGTATTCTATCAGCAGCAAGGCTTTTGTAAAAATTTCCTCTTTGGGGCAGACAGAGCACACACATCCTGCATTACTTTCTGCTAGCACAAGGCTCTTACAGAGAGACTCTGACAGGGAGAAAAGAATGTTGGATGTCTGTGTGTTCTGTGACTGCCCATCCATCTACATCCCTTATCTTTGACATACACATTGCTGGTGTCACAATGCAAGATAAATAGATTGAAAAAAGGATTTTGTGCTCTGATGTTATTTTAATGCTGTTTCCCACGCTTTAGAAAAAAGCCAGGTCTATTGCAGACAAGTGGCTGAGCCCATTCTGTGTAATTGCCGTTGAATTTCCTCCATCCAGGCAGCCCAGTGTACAGCCTGTCATTGACATGAATGATTATATGCTGCTGTATTCCTTTACTGTATACAGTGGTACCATCATAGACATAAATACAGTACCTGGGCTGCCTGGATGGAGGAAATTAAATTGCAAATACACAGAATGGGCTTAGCCACCTGTGTGCAAGAGACACGAATCGCAATAAAAGTAACGTGAACTTTCCTTCTGTGCCATCTCTCCATTCTCATGTCATGCAATCCTTTTAAGAGAATCAGCCAAATTCCCAACTGTGCACTCCATGTAGCACACTCCTGAACTCTGCACCCTGTACGTAGCATCCTCCTGAGCCCTGCACGTAGCATACTCCCGAGCCCTGCACTCTGTACGCGGCATCCTCTTGAGCACTGCACTCTGTATGTAACATCCTCCTAAACCCTGCACTCTGCAGATAGCATACTCCTGAGCCCTGCACTCTGTACATAGCATCCTCCTGAACCACGCACACTCCTGAACACTGCACCCTGCACGTAGCATCCTCCCGAACCCTGCCCTGATGAAACTGGGGTTTACCAGTGAAACTTGTTGACATCACCCCCTGCAGCATCAGACACTACCCTGCATACCACCTTGCTGCTGAGTCGGTCTGCATTTCTTGGCTGAGCCCTTGCTCTTTATATGGCTCTTCACATGGCAGCTAGCTTACCTTTTGCATGAAGGGCTTTTACTGTTTACTTACCGTGAGTGGCTTTTTCTGGAGTTAATATGAAGCTATATAGCCATGATGAGAATCTCCTACAATCTACAAAGCCATAAATCACCTGCTTGCAATAGCGCTGCACAGCGCTACATTTATTGACCTACACAGACAGTGAGTAATTGATCGATGTGTATCTTCAAATCCTGTTGTCTGAACTAGTGTATAATATCCACTTAGAACCTTACTATTGTCCGGCTCGGACCTCTATTCATTGACTTTGGTACAGTGGATTAGTTCTGATTAATTATCACAGCCTCGTGGATGCATCAACTGCTGTTCTGGAGTAAGGTCACTGAAGAAATGACACTTTGCTACAATGTAAAGTAGTGAATGTACAGCTTGTATAACAGTGTAAATTTGCTATCCCCTCAAAATAACTCAACACACAGCCATTAATGTCTAAACCACTGGCAACAAAAGTGAGTACACCCCTAAATGAAAATGTCCAAATTGGGCCCAATTAGCCACTTTCCCTCGCCGGTGTCATGTGGTCACTGGAAGTTCAACATGGCACCTCATGGCTAAGACCTCTCTGAGGATCTGAAAAAAAGAATTGTTGCGCTACATAAAGATGGCCTAACTTTAGTCTTATGAAAAAAAACAAAAACAAAAAAAAAACATACTATTTTGTTGCTACTCCTGGCTCATCAGCATCCACATTTCAAGAATAGACCAAATAAAATGAAAAAAGTAGAAACAAAAACAATTATGCAAAGAGAATACAGTATAACATTTTAAATAGGCATCATGAGGTGTGGAAAGAAAGCACACAATATCCCATCCTCTCACATCATGCCTCTCCAAAGGCAAAACAACATGTGGGAGGAAACGCTCAAATAAAGCCTTTTTAAGGTTAGCATAACTCACCCCTCACTCCATAATCCAAGGGCATGGGATAATATATGAAGGGGAGACTACCCCCCCACACATGCTTTATCTGCATGATGCAACCATTAAACTCAAATCACCTGTAGACATGAAAACCTCAAGAAAGAGGAGAAGAAAAATAAAGAAAGAAGACAAAACAGGAAATAATGGAAGGATGTGCACCACCTTCTGTCTCTGAATATTTTAATGAAGGTCTTCTTGAAGGTCAACTCAGTCAAGGTTTTAGATATCAGTTTATATGCTGTTCCATTTTTTCAAAATGGTTCTTTAGGTTTCACGTGAGAATCTATTGTGAAACATGAATTGAGGAGTATGTTGTGGGTACAAGGATGGGGTCTACTGGTTTAGTAAAAATTTCCAGCTTTGCACTACAGGATTCAGAATTCCCTGTAGTGCAATGCCTCCTGAAGTCTCTTGTGCTTTGAGAGCTTAGTCTCTGTGCCCAAGGGTCCATCGTATTTGTTTAGGTGGAAGCATAATTGAACCATTGCACTGGACATTAATTATTCCTCCAATCCATCCAATTATGTTTTTAGGTTGGTTTTAACCGATGTGCAATAAAAGTTATGCATTTTTATATAAAAGGTTTTTGGTGTAAATTGATAATCATTTAAATACAAGCAGGTCACCCTTAGAACACCAGCTTTGTCTCGCTTCATATTTTCAGATGGCTGCATGCTCAGTGACGTCACCGGTCTCTAGTGGATGAATAGGTAGCATGCTCAGCGACGTCACCTGTCTCTAGTGAATGGATAGACTACATGCTCAGCAATGTCACTGGTCTCTAGTGATAGCTCAGAGTGCGTTTTACGTGATTTTGTAAGTTTCAGCAAATTATCTTCAAACCACATAAACTAAAAACTGTTGACACTTCTCAATACTATATATATATATATATATACACATACACACATACATATATATATATATATATATATATATATATATATACACATACATATACATATACATACATATATACATATACATACATATATACATATACATACATATATACATATACATACATATATACATATACATACATATATACATATACATACATATATACATATACATACATACATATATACATATACATACATATATACATATACATACATATATACATATACATACATATACATACATATATACATATACATACATATATACATATATACATATATACATATATACATATATACATATATACATACATATATACATACATATATACATACATACATACATACACACACACACACACACACACACATATACATATATATATATATATATATATACACATATATATATACACATATATATACACATACATATACATATACATACACACACACACACACACATTCAGAACAAATAAGTACAAAGTAGACAATTCCAGCAAAGTCAACTAATGGATTTATTCTAAGAATTTATTTTATACAGAGGACATCTCTTCACGGTGAAAAAAAAAAATCTAATCTGATTTACATTCTTTTCTTCGTGGTATAAAACAAAAAATATTCACTCAAAACTTCGTAACAAAAAACAAAATACAATGCAACACACACGGAATTGCTGAGGTAACTGGAGGTTGTGTGGACAAAACTGATAGAGAGAAACAATAATCAATATATACAAAAAGGTTGAAAAAAAAAAAATGAAAAACACCAAAACAAATAAATATAATTCACATTTTCTGGGAGGCCTGGTGAAGTCCGGCAGGCTCTGAAGGCAGATATGGTATGAGGGAACATTTGACTTCCAGTGACGGATTTCGAACACTGTGGGATGGGTGCCACAGCAGTAGCACATGATCAGAGATGTAGGGAGGGGATATGCTTATGTACAAGATACACATTTGGGTACTGATGTTAAAACATATTTGTTTTATTCATTTGGAGAATGATTGTAGTTATTTTTCCAAATGCAGGATAGAAGCATTAAAGAGACCCCGTGGTGACAAAAGCATCCTACTTTAGGGTAAAGCTC
Organism: Aquarana catesbeiana; assembly: GCF_042186555.1. Classification (NCBI taxonomy): domain Eukaryota; kingdom Metazoa; phylum Chordata; class Amphibia; order Anura; family Ranidae; genus Aquarana; species Aquarana catesbeiana. The sequence continues at coordinate 547,554,848 of NC_133326.1, forward strand.
TTATACTCGTATCTCTGGTGGCTCATGTCCCCCTCTGCAGCTGCAGATCCATCCTCTGCACCCCCCACAACTTTACAAAGTCCTATAGTGATGTAGGGGCTGGAGGAAGGAGGCACAGTACCCCTACAAGGACAAAGTCTTCCCACATTTCCAGAACCGTTGAATGCCAGAGTCTTACGAAGGGTGTAGCAATGGAATGGAGGGGACGTAAGCGGCCAGAAAGGGGAGTAGAATACCTTCTTTCTAGCAGGGAACTTTTAGTAGGATGTTTGTAACCTGACAGGGTTCCTTTAAGCCAACAGCAGAGTAGATGCTACTAAGTCACTGATCCATAGTTCCTCTGAAACCAAATTAGGCGTACATGGAATAATTTCATTCCAATGCCTGGGCCTAATACTGTGTATGCTAAATAATCCACAATGCAGTCTGATTTGAACCAAAAAGAGCAGTTAAAGCATGTGTGGTGTGGCAAGGTTAAAGGGTTGCTGTGTCCTCATTAGGGAGAGTTCCCTTCTCTTCCTTTCCAGGTGAGGAGGTGTTAGAAAGAGGGGAATCTCCTATATGGGGACACAGCTTGCATTTAAAACTTCATAAAAAAATCTCTTTGCTGGGGACACAAATAAAACGTTCTGATCTCTGTACTCTATCAAAAAAAGAAATTGGCTCCAGTCGAGCAATAATGCTTTCAGATAAATGTAGACACTGCATCAGATATGGAGTTCCGGCCCTGGAGGGAAACATTTACCTATGTACACAGGTGACTTTCTGGTCATTGAAAAACAATGCAGTGACCAGGAAGTCACCTGTGCATATAGGCCAAAAGCCATTGTATTAGCAGAATGGCAATTCACTTTTGTACAGATATGGAATGTTTCAGTGTCGTTGCATCTTGTGTGGTATAACAATTCAATTTGAGCTTTTTAGAAAGAAATGGAATATTTTATGTAAAGTGTAGGTACAGTGGGACATTTTCCTTACTGCCAACACAGGAAGATCTCTGCTTTGTGGTCACTGGTTTCTGGATAAGTGACCCGGCAGAGTTTTAAAAAACAAAACAAAAAAAAAAACAAACTGTGGTCAAAAGTTGCCAGCATAAAAGAAGTATTATACACACACCTCTCCGGCAGCTGGCGGTGGCAGTTTCTTCAGCATTCAACACCTATGCAAGCATTGGATGAAAAAGAACAGTTCCACGGCTACTCAGGAGAAAAACAGGTTTGTGTTGCATAGATTTGCAAATGCACACAAATGCCAAGCCATGGTTTCATCTGCCACCCCCTATGTCACTGCTGAATACTGTAGTGATGTAGGGTAGGAGGAAGGAACCAGCTAGTGTCGGGGAATACTTAAAAGACTGTAGAGATGGAACCAAAGGGGACCAAGAGGCGCAGGCCACCAGAGAGGCAAGCAAAATACTTTTTTCTCTTGCAGGAAACCTTCAGTTTCTGATTTTTTTAAAGTGTGTCTAAACCAAAAATGTAATGTATTGAAGCTCAAAAGTCCTTAGATGTGGTGGCTGCAGAAATATGCATTTTCTACTTGTATTAAAAATACTTCTCTGGGTTCATTGAGAGAGATACAGCTTGATAACCAATTAGGGTTCTACTGCCACCTACAGGAGAAAACAGAAATCTATGGGAGAGTCAAGAGATGTACATAAATTACAGGCATCCACTTTTTACTTTTATAAATGATTAGAAACAACAGTCTAATCAAACCGGTCAGGACCCCTAATCTCTTGGACCGACAATTGCTTTGAGCAGGCAAATGTGACTGCTCACTGACACTTCCCTGTTCCATTGTCGGTCATGTGAGGTATGTATATAGGTAGGTAGGTATATCACATGCTTGTGTGCAGTTGTCGGTCTCAGTACTCCCAGCCAGCCAGCTCTGCCTCACTCAGTCCTGCCTCTTATCTCCCATTCCACTCACATGCCTTCTCATGAATAACGGAGCTAGAAGATACTGTGCATGCCTACCAGCAGCTTTGCGTTTGCCAGTGCAGGGGGACTGCGGCCATGAGAAAGGAATCAATATTGCATTAAAAAGAAAAAAATGCATTTTTTTTACTTTTGGAGCATATCAGGAAGGGTATTGATTGATTGCTTAGGGTTGCAGTGGCTCTTTCAAGGCATTGAGGCTTTACAGCCACCCTAATTATCAAACTGCATCCTTCAATGGGCAATAGATAAATTATGTTCTTCTTGGGTAAATTTCATTCCAGCCTGTGCAACAACCATAGCTGCCCTCAAAGAAAACAATGGAGAAGTAAGCATAGCCAACCTAAGATAGGAAGTGTATTATTCGCTGGATCAACAAGTGAAAATAAATAGGAAACAGCCTGAAAAAAGAAAAACAAATGCAGCCACCAGATCGCAGGAATGGTCAGGTGCAATATTTGTCTTTTTGGTTTTTCTCTGTCCCATAAATGATTGTTATGATTTTGTGACTGCCTCTCTTATGGTTGCCACATGTCATGTTATAGGATATCAAATCAATGATAAACCAATCAAGTCGCAAACCAGAGACTATGTAATGGATTTAAAAACACTTAATTTTGACTCTGCTGCTATGAAATTTTGCCAACTGCTTTTGATCGCTCAAATATCTGTGCAAAACTGCAATACAGTTCGGATTATAAAAATCAAGTTTACATTCATCACTGATTCATTGTATTTTTTTTTTTTTTTTTTAATTACTGAGAGTTGTAGCAGATCGCAAAACCATGAAACAATACCATGTGTGCTGCCTCATTCGATATTTTAAACAAAGATGAATCACTGTTTGCAATCGCTCACAGCTAGAATGTTCACAAAACAGGAGCTTAGACAGCTGCAATGTATAAAATGTTGTTACTGGACTCAAACCTTAATAGAAAAAAAACTTACCAAAAAACATTTCATAACAATTAAGCATACCACAAATTTATTGTTCCAGTTACGCATACCCATGAAAAACAAAAGGCAACTTGTATTTTATTTTCCTGGTTCCTAAATTGATGAATCTATCTCATCACTGGGCAGTCTATGTTGCTCACCCACAATGGTGCCTGGAAAGAAGTGTTCCATAACTCTCTATAATACATTAGTTGCAAAACAAAAGATCCCAAAAAGAAACATGAAAAGGACAAAAAACTCCAGCACAAAAATCAGGGAAAAAAACGTGTGGATGAAGGCAGCAAGACGTAGCTTGTAAACAGAGGAGGCAGTGAAACCATGCTCCTCACTTCCTGAGAATAGCTGTCTATGAGCCGGCCCCCCCGGAGCAATTCAGTGTTATCCAACCACATACTGGGGCTGCTATTTAAGAGGTCACTTCGTAGGGGGGCTGCAGTAGTTCCAAGATTAGGCCACATTGGTAGGGAATCCTAGAAGGCACACAGGCCCAGAATGGGCAACGGAAACTTGAGCTAGTGGGCTTTCTTCCCTTCTACACTTCATAAAGACTGAATCTGTCGAGTTCATTCCACTAGGTCTGTAGGAAGGAGAAAATCAAGAAAAAGCTTTGTGAAACAGATAATCCTAATGTCAGGCAAGTGCAGAAACCGCTTAGTATGCAATTCATTGCGACAGTTACCATTACTTTATTATTATACTCCTTATACTGACATACACTATATTACCAAAAGTATTGGCACACCTGCTTTACACGCACATGAACTTTACTGGCCTCCGAGTCTTAGTCCGTAGGGTTCAATATTGATTTGACCCACCCTTTGCCGCTATAACAGCTTAAATTCTTCTGGGAAGGCTGTCCACAAGGTTTAGGAGTGTGTCTCTGACAATGTTTGACCATTCTTCCAGGAGCGCATTTGTGAGGTCAGGCACTGATGTGGACGAGAAGGCCTGGCTTGCAGTCTCCGCTCTAATTCATCCCAAAGGTGTTCTATCAGGTTGAGATCAGGATTCTGTGTAAGCCAGTCAAGTACATCCACCCCAAACCCACTCATTCATGCCTTTATGGACCTTACTTTGTGCTCTGGTGCACAGTCATGTTGGAACAGGAGGGGGCCATTCCCAAACCATTTCCACAAAGTTGGGAGCATGAAACTGTCCAAAATGTCTTTTGTATGCCTTAAGAGTTCCCTTCACTGGAACTAAGAGGCCAAGCACAACCCCTGAGAAACAACCCCACACCATAATCCCCCTTCCATCAAATGATTTGGACCAGTGCACAAGGCAAGGTCCATAAAGACATGGATGAGAGAGTTTGGGGAGGAGGAACTTTACTGGCCTGCACAGAGTCCTGACCTCTTTCCAGAAGAGTTGAAGCTATTATAGCAGCAAGGGTTGGGCCAACTCAATATTGAACCCTACAGACTAAGACTGGGATACCAGTAAAGTTCACGTGCATGTAAAGGCAGGCGTCCCAAAACTTTTGGCAATATGCATTTTGTAGCACTGAACAATGAGCCATTCACATCAGTCTCTGCACCAGAGCAGCATACACTCACTAATACTATTATAAATTTACACCGATCAACAAAAATCTTATGAAAACTGATAGGTAAATTGAATAACATTAAATATTTAATTACAACGGCATCTGAAAGTGGGTGGGATAGATTAGACAGCAAGTAAACATGTTGTCCCTGAAGTTGGTGTGTAGAAAGCAAAAAAAAAAAAAAAAAAAGGGGGGGAGGGGGGAGGGGGGGGGGGGAGGGGGCAAGCTTACAATGAGGCTACTATGACAAGGGCCACATTGTAATGGCTAGACCAGTGTTTCTCAACTCCAGTCCTCAAGGCACCCCAACAGGTGATGTTTTCAGGATTTCCCTCAGATGAAATGGCTGTGGTAATTACTAAGGCAGTGAAACTGATCAAATCACTTGTGCAAAATAATGGCAAGCCTGAAAACATGACCTGTTGGGGCGCCTTGAGGACTGGAGTTGAGAAACACTGGGCTAGACCAGTGGTCATCAACCCTGTTCTCAGGGCCCACTGCAGCAAATGATATCACCACCTGTGATGTATTTCAGTTATCTTGCAAACCTGGCCTGTTAGTGGGCCCTGAGGACAGGGTTGATGACCACTGCGCTAGACGACTGGGTCAGAGCATCACCAAAACTGTAGCTCTTGTGGGACTTTCCCAGTCTGCGTTCATCAGGACCCACCAAAAGTGGACCAAGGAAGGAAAACCAGCGACGGGGTCATAAGCAGGTAAGACTCATTGATGCATGTGGGGAGTAAAAGGCTGGCCTGTGTAGTCCGATCCAATAGAAGAGCTATGGCAGCTCAGTTGCTGAAAAAGTAATTGTTGATTCCAATAGAAAGGTGTCAAAACACAGTGCATCGCTGTTTGCTGTGTCCATGCTGACCCGTGTCCACAGCCAAAAGCACATACAATGGGCATCAGACCTGAACCACAGGAGCAATGAAGCAAAGAAGACAGCTTAGTCTGATGAATCTCATTTTCTTTTATATCACGTGGATGGCCGGGTGGCATGTGCGTCACTTACCTGGGGAACAGATGGCACCAGGATGCAGTATGGAAAGTAGGCAAGCCAGCAGAGGCAGTGTGATGCTTTGGGTAATGTGCTGGAAGGAAACCTTGGGTCCTGCCATTCATGCGGATGTTACTCTGGAGTCCATGCCTAGATGGCTCAGGGCTGTTTTAGCAGCAAAAAGGGGGAGCTACTCAATATTATGGTGGGTGGTCATAATGCTATGGCTGATTGGTGTATATATAGCTCTGACATTCTGCAGTACTCTGCAGAAAAAACACAGCCAGTCACATCAACCTCCGAACCAGAGAAGCTTACACACTACTAATGTCCCCGCTATAGTCGCACACTATTATTACTAAAAACATTTCTATAGCTCTGACATAGCCCAGTGCTGTACAGAGAACACTGAGCTATTTACTTGCATGTGCCACAAATGAGGCCACCAATTTTAGGCAGAAGCTAGTTAACCTACCAGTGTATTTTTAGACTGTAAAGAAAGCATAAGACTTAGAAAACAAGCCACACAGACTGCAAGGAGGAGGGTCGCTCCACCACTTGTGTGAACAGTGGATCTAGGCCAAGGATACCAAACTTTTCTGACATCTCCAATACCTGTCCAGTCCTTCCCTCTTCTCACCCAAAAGGATACGCAGTCTCCGCCATTCAGCAGTCCAATATGAGGGTTTAAATGCCCACGAGATTCACACAGGACTGCTGAAGTAGGAGGAGCTTGGCTCCAAGTCAGGAAAAGTCATGCCTGTTTGGTGTGTTCCCAGGATCCAGGCGGGTTAGATTATTGCCAGTGTTTGTTCACTTTTATTCAAATTATAGGTTAGCTTTACAGTACTGTGAAATATGTTGGCGGATAGGTGAAGGTATAAAATGAGTAAAATAAATGCTAGCAGCTACTCACCTGGTCCAGGGGCACTGTGGGTGGTCTGTGCATTGTGTCCCCCAGTGAGAGGGCTCTTCCCTTGTGGAAAGGTGGGAGCTGCATCTGGAGACGCATTCTGAGAAGAGGAGGAAAACAGTCATATTAGCGACAATGTATTTTTGGTGGTCTCACAAGAGTAACTACCCAATTCCAATAGCTGAATCCTTTCAAGTTAGTGATGTGTAGGTGCAACACGGACACAGCACCTGCCATTCAGAATACAAACAGGAGAAAGTGGGACATTTTAAAGCCCAGTTACTGGTTTCTTAATTAGAATGTCATTTAACCCATTCCCAACCCCAAATGGTAAATTAAAGGGTTTGTAAAAGTTTATTTAAAAAAAACAAAAACAAAAAAAAAAAAAATACACAACATGTTATACTTGCCTCCTCCACGCAAGGGTTTTGCACAAAGTGGCCCCAATCCTCTTCAGGGGTCCCTCAGCGGCGCTCCTGGCTCTTCCCCGCGTCGTGTGCCCCCATGGCGTGCTCCCGAGCCCTGCTGCTGCGTCCATTGACAGACAGCAGGGCTCGGCCCCGCCCCCGAGTTAGTGGATTTGATTAACAGCAGCGGGAGCCAATGGCTCCTGCTGCTATCAATCTACCCAATGAGAACCCAAAAGAGCAGCTGGAGCTGCTGTGCTCATTCTCGTCGCTGGAAAGATCGGGTTCAGGTAAGACCGAAAGAATGCATTAAGGTAAAAATCCTTGAGGGTTTACAACCCCTTTAATTCTGCAACCCTTCTAGACAGGGAACCATGTCTGAACATTAATTGACAGCAAGGAGTGTGCAGAGGTTCTTGCTCCTAGATGCAAAACTGCACTGTCACCGACAGCTCAACCAATGATGGGAAAACAATCAGTGTGGTTCTTAATCATGTGTTTACCACGACCAATCAGGGTGGTCACATGTAGTTTATTTTTAAACAAGCCTATCCCAGCTGCAGCTATCGGTGCTTTTCTCTTTGCACAGGATAGGAAATACAGTATAAAGAAGAAAAAACAGAAAAAACAAAAATCACACACACACGACACTACAGTGTAAAAGATGAATAAAGTTTTGAATAAAGTGAAAAAATGACTTAAAACAAATGTTTTTGTCAGAAAAAAAAATACAAGTCTTTAAAAGAATAGGAAAGTTAAAATGGTTCTAAAGTCAAGATTTTTTTTTACCTTAACGCATCTGCTGTGTTATGCTCCATGCACACTAAAGCTCAAAAACGCTTTTTCTGGACGCCAGATTGCTGGCAGAAAACTCCGGTTGAAAAACGTGCTTTTAACAGTGTTTTGTACTAGCGTTTATGAGCATTTTTTAGTGTTAGTGTTTATGGGCGTTTAATAAAAATACACAGAGGACACTCCAAAAATCTCACAATGCATTGCAATAATAAAACGCCGAATGCTAATTAACGTGTGTTTATGAGCGTTTATCGGCACTTGTCGTTTTTTAGCGGTGGAAAAAGGCACTTTGAACGCGAACTTCTGGCGTTCAGAAAAAAGCCCATAAACTTCACTGCTCATTAAAGCTAAAAAATAATGTCCATGTGTGCATGGACACATAGGCTAACAGAGTGCAGTTTATGAGCTCCAGTGTGCATGGAGCCTTAAAGCTAAAAAATGTCTTACTACTTCCTCCTTACACCACCCACCCTTAAAATACTTACCCGAGTCCGAAATCAATCCAATGCTGTGCCCATCTGCAGCAGCGCTGTTCTCTCTCCCCCTTCTCACATGACACGGGGCAGCCATTGACTTCTGCTGCCGTCAATCAAATCTTGTGAGAAGAGAGAGGGGTGGGACCGAGTCACACTGTGTGGGTGTCTATGGATGCCCCCCCCAGCACACATCTTGCTATGGGGGCACTCAGAGAAGAGGAGCAGAGAGTGCTGGCAGGGGACCCCAGAAGAGGAGGTAAAGGGCCACTCTGTACAATACTATGTGATATGCGCTCACACAATAATCTACCTTGGGGCTCCATTTCCACCTGGACAGTTTGGGATTGCGGCAGATTAGCTGAAATTTTGTCCGCGATCTCAAAACGCACTACAAAAACGCAGGTTCAGGTGGCATTATTTTCAATAGCACCTAATACACAGTGCGGTTTTGCTGCGATTGTTGCTCAATTTATCACACAGCAAATCGCATCGCGTGAAGCTTGTCCCCCAAAAAGGAGCAGGAGCTTCTTTTGGGTGATAAGCTTCATGCAATGCGATAAACCGTGCAACAATCGCAGCAAAACCGCACCGTGTTTTAGGTGCTATTGAAATGAATGGCACCTGAATGTGCGTGTTGTGATCGCGGGAAGAATCACAACGATTCTGCCGCGATCCCAAAACACCCAGGTGTGAATGGAGCGTAAAGGAGAAGTTTACTTTTCGAATATGTTACCTGTTCCACCCATATTTAGGGTGGAACAGGTAACACGTTCCAGCTCCTGCACTCCTAACTTTCCCCCTTTCCCCAATCCCCTCCTCCCGCACCCACTGTCCGAATATAAAAAAAAAAAAAAAAAAAAAAAAAAACACAACACACACAAAAAAAAAAAACCCCAAACACAGCGTGGTCGTGTGGGGCTCCGCACACATGACCACGTCAATCATTCACATAGTTTTGTGAATGAATAAACTATATCTACTCTCAGCTTGTAGTGCTCAATGAACTGCGAGGGCGGTGAGCGTCCTCAGTTTGGTGATTCTTCCTGCCATATAGTAACTGTCTGCCAGTGAGAGGTACGGGCAGACACCTGTACTGGGTGTCTGCAGGAGCCTGGCATTGCACCTGCATTCTGCTAATCTTGGGTGCAAAGCCTGCTGCGTAAAAAAAAAAATAAAAAAAATAAAACAAATGCACATTTATTTTACCTGCAAAAAGATGTGCACTTATTTTTTTGTAAAAGGCGAACTTAGCCTTTAATAATTAGAAATCGTAGTAGCTCATCAGCACTGTCATGTGTTCCCACATCCACCATACATAATCTTAGTTATAGTGCGGCGACACTACCTACAAAAATGGGCCTGGTAAGGACGTCACCAGTCATCTGCCATTCGGCTTAGTTGAAAAGAAAGAATTCCAGGACAAGCCAATGTGTACCTTCTACAGAGGGAGAAGGCAGCTTATTACTTGGTTACAGACACAGATATTGTAGGTCTGATCTGCAGTATCCATTTTTTCCTACTATTGAGCCGTGTGAAAAAAAGCCAATATAAGCGGTAAGGAGACAAAACAGGCATAAGGAGGCATTTTGAATAAAAGATCCTTGAAGGGGAACAGTATATCCCTGGAAATGCAAGAGGAAGAATCCTGAGGTATTCTGCCCCCTGGTAGGGAAAGATTGGGGAAAGCTCTTTTGACCTATATGACATACGGGTCAGAATTTAAAGTGAGAGCATAAAGAGCAAGGTGTGATTGACACTGGGGCAATATGGAAGTGGTGTTTTGAATCATAATCCACAGTGGAACACTAAGAGACTTGTTGGAATTTTTTTGTAATTATATTTTCACGATGAAGATGTATTATCAAAATATATATATATATATATATATATATATATATATATATATATATATTATATATATTTATGTGTTAGCTGATGTAAACTTTGATGATAATAGGGTAGTAGATAGCTTTAAGCACAGTTTTTATTTTAATGTGTTTATTAAAAACATTTGGTGTGGATTACACAGCCCTGGTAAATCTTTGGGGAGATTTGGGATTTTACCTACTCTACACAAAATAGCACACTATGGAGATTTGCAATGGCTCTGTAGTGAAAAGTATGGCTCTTCTTGCCCAGCTCACAGCTGCAACCGGGGGAAAAAAAAAAAAAAAAAAAAAAAAAAGTCACCTGCCCTCCTAGAAGACAGATGCAATTTGCATTTTTTAAAGCACACTTTCAAATGTTTCTTCATGTATTGTTTCCAATTAATCAAAAGGAAGGGGGCAAAGCTTTTTGTGATGTACAAAATATCTGACACCTAGTGGAGATATTATTCATTGCATACTAAATGAAAACTGAGCTGGAGCATAAAACGCTGGACAAGCAACATCATTTTGCGTCGTGGGAGTCATTCTGTTCTCCCAGTCTCACACAGCCAAGTCCCTGATCCTCCAATTCATCTAAGCAATACTCCTCAGACAAGGATCTACTCCCATACTGCTGAACGGACAATGAAGGACAATCACCAGTCTGCTCTCTCCTCTAGCCTGTAATCTTGCAGTGTTAGATGACATTATACACAAAACCAAAATTAGACAGATTCAGGTACTTATACCGTCTAAATTAAAAATCATTTTTTAAACAAATACAGAACTGCATTACAAATTTGTTTCTTTAGCTACATGGAGTGCAATTTTAGGACTATGTCATATGTGAACAATTTTGTAGAAATGATTCAAATGGCTAGCCAATTTTTTTTCTTCAAATATTTTATTTATTTAACCTGGAAAAGGCAGCTTCAGTGAAACAGGTCATTAGCACAGAAACATTCGGTACATTAAGCCAAATGTATGTATGTATGTTTGTAGCCAAACAGATTAATCAACTATAATTGGGCTTTCAGAAGGAAGGAACAGTAACAATATAGGTATACAGAGTATAATAATTCCAGGGGTCATCACTCGCACTATAGGTAACAGTTATTTTAACGAATCCAAGGGCTACCTTGGCGCTATTAAACACAAGGGAACGCCTATGTCCCGGACTCTCAATCCCAGTGGACACGTCCCTTCTCTCAACTGACAGAAGGGCGAAGAGACCCCTTCTCTGGGAAATAAACTAAAATGTGCATAAAGCTCACAGAAAAATATTCTCTAATAAATTGAGCTATCTTGTGACTCGGCTCCTGTTCACACTCCAGGAATATAGTCGCAGTGCTCACACCTGGTTCACAGCTACTTAGATGTGGTACCCGATTAGATGACATTGGATGGGCTACAGTCTGCCAAGGCTAGTTGTTTAAATGAGGGGTCTGCCAGTGCCAGCAAAGCTATGTCCAAGCTGAAAGAAATTGAGGCCGATCCAGATGCATGCTCCCTCCAACCTGCCCATATGGAATCAAACCTCTCTCGCTTGTCTTTACAGGTGGCAAGCCACTCCTCCGCTTCCACTATCTCCTTCACCTTCCCCATCCACTCCGCTTCACTCGGGACCCGAGAGCTTTTCCAATAAACCGGTATGAGGCACTTAGCAGCACTGAGGAGGTGAAGGAGAGCACTGCGTTCATAGCGAGAGAGTGGCATATGGGGAATTGGGAGGATAAAGCATTTCGGGGAGTTGGGAAGATATTTAGACAGAAATAATAAGGAAAGAAAAAAGAAAAAGAAAGAAAAGAAAAAGAAAAGGAAAAGGAAAAGGAAAAGAAAAAGAAAAAAGAAAGAAGTTTACCATGGCAAGCCAAAACGGCTGCATGAAATAATTACAATGCAAAAAAACACAGAACCCAGATTGGTCACTTGACAAAATAGATTCAGCAGGGACAGTGAATTCGAAGTCTGCACAGAAGATAGTTGGGAAAGCTGATAGCATTGAGATTTCAGTTCAGTAACCAGGAAGTTACAAGACTCTAGAATTCTCACAGGATGAACAGGTATTTTCCTGTACATGCTGTAAATGTTTTGAAAAAATAGGATTTTTTAAAACAGCTTACCTGTAAAATCCTTTTCTTTCGAAGGACATCACGGGACACAGAGCCACAGTAATTACTGATGGGTTATATAGGTATCACTGGTGATTGGACACTGGCACACCCTATCAGGAAGTTCAACCCCCTATATAATCCCTCCCCCTTGCAGGGATACCTCAGTTTTGTAGCCAAGCAATATAGTGTATTAGAAGAGGGGCGGGACCTCTGTGTCCCGTGATGTCCTTCGAAAGAAAAGGATTTTACAGGTAAGCTGTTTTAAAAAATCCTATTTTCTTTCTCGAACATCACGGGACACAGAGCCACAGTAATTACTGATGGGATGTCCCAGAGCAATGCTACCTGAGGGGGGGGAACCACGACCAAGTAGGGTGCAATCAGACCTGAGGACCCTGTACCGCTGCCTGCAGCACACTACGCCCAAAGGCGATATCCTCATGCCTTCTCACATCCACCTGATAGAATCTGGTGAATGTATGAACTGAAGACCAGGTTGCGGCCTTGCAGATTTGAGCCATAGAGGCCCGGTGATGCACTGCCCAAGAAGCACCAATAGCCCTTGTGGAATGTGCCCTGATCTGAAACGGAGGAATCTTCTGTTTCAAACCGTAAGCTTGAATGATCAACTGTCGAATCCATTTAGAAATGGTAGCTTTTGACGCTGCCTGTCCTCTATTGGGACCCTCTGGCAGCACAAACAAAACATCCGTCTTGCGGATCTGAGTAGTTGCCCCTAGATAGGCCTTAACTGCTCTTACTACATCCAACGAATGTAGAGATCTCTCTTCCGGAGAACAGGGATCTGGAAAAAAGGAAGGTAGAACAATGTCTTGGTTTAAATGAAAATCAGAAACCACCTTCGGTAAAAAACTAGGATGAGGGCGTAGTACCACTCTATCCTTGTGTATAATCAAATAAGGCTCCTTACAGGAAAGAGCTGCTAATTCTGATACTCTTCTAGCAGAAGAGATGGCCACCAGAAAAATTAATTTCCTTGTCAACAAGACCAAAGGAATCTGACTTATTGGTTCAAAAGGCTGTTTCTGTAACACAGCCAGGACCAAATTCAAGTCCCAGGGGTTTAGGGGCGCTTTAACCGGAGGATTAAGACGCATCGCCCCCTGCATAAAGTTTCGGACCAAAGAATGCGAAGCAAGTGGCCGCTGAAATAATACTGATAAAGCAGAAACCTGGCCCTTGATGGTACTCAAGGCCAGCTTCATCTCTAATCCCATCTGTAGAAAATCAAGGATTCTACCTATGACATATTTCCTGGGATGCCAACCTCTGGATTCACACCAGGTTATATAAGCCTTCCAGACTCTATGATAAATCATCCTGGAAGCTGGCTTCCTTGCATTAATCAAGGTAGATATGACAGGACCTGAGAGCCCACGACTCTTCAGAACGTGGGTCTCAATAGCCAAACCGTCAAATTTAGCGTTTGTAAGGCAGGATGGAACACTGGACCTTGAGATAACAGGTCTGGGCGTACCGGTAGGGTCCACGGGGAACCCACCGTCATCCTTACTATTTCTGCATACCAAGTCCTTCTGGGCCAAGCGGGGGCCACCAGAAGTACCGACTTCCTTTCCTGCCTGATCCTGCGAAGGAGTCGTGGTAGTAGCAGAATAGGCGGGAATGCGTAAATCAGTGAGAACCGATGCCACGGAATCACCAACGCATCCGTCCCGCATGCAAGAGGATCTTTTGTCCTTGCCACAAATCTGTCTATCTTTTTGTTGAATCGGGATGCAAAGAGATCTACATCTGGAACCCCCCATCTTTGGCATATGGCCCAAAAGACGTCGGGATGCAGAGACCATTCCCCTGGAAGTAACTGCTGGCGACTTAGATAGTCCGCCTGCCAATTCTCTATTCCCGGGATGAAAACTGCCGATATGCATGGCACATGCATCTCTGCCCAGACTAAGATCTGGTTCACCTCTTTTTGAGCAGCTCGGCTCCGGGTGCCTCCCTGATGATTGACATAAGCCACTGCTGTGGCATTGTCGGACTGGATCCTGACCGGACAACCCTGTAGCCTGATAGTCCAGGCTTTTAGAGCTAGATGTATCGCCCGGATCTCCAGAATGTTGATGGGTAAGGTCCTCTCTGTCTTGGACCATACCCCTTGGACCGCAGCCTGTTCCAGAACTGCTCCCCAACCTGACAGACTGGCATCTGTTGTTACCACCGTCCAGGTAACCGGTAGAAAGGATTTCCCCTTCTGCAGGTTTTCGGTATGAGCCACCAATTGAGGCTCTGACGCACCGCATGCGACAGGTGCATCGGAAAGTCTAATGCCTGAACCTTCTTGTTCCAGGTCGACAGAATACTGTGTTGCAGCATTCTTGAGTGAAACTGAGCATAGGGAACTGCTTCGAATGAAGACACCATCTTCCCTAGTAGCCTCATACAAAGGCGGACTGAGGGACCCTTCTTGGTCCTTACTGTCAGAATCAGCTCTCTCAAAGCAGTGATCTTTGCCTGGGGTAGAAATATTTTCTCCTGGCTTGTATCTATAATCAGACCTAAATACTCCAGTCTTCTTACTGGTTTTAGGAAAGACTTTTCTAAGTTGAGGATCCAACCCAGGTGTTCTAGATACCTGACTGTGGTCCTCAAGTTTCCATTCAAAGAGGCTACCGACCGGTCTATCAAGAGCAGGTCGTCTAGGTATGCTATGACAGCTATACCCTGAGCCCTTAATCTGGCCAGAGGAGGAGCCAAGATCTTTGTGAACACTCGAGGTACAGTGGCTATCCCAAAAGGCAGAGCCACAAACTGGAAATGGCGCCCTCCTACCACGAAGCGCAGAAACTTCTGATGAGCAGGAAAAATGGGCACATGCAGATATGCATCTCTGATGTCTATTGATGCCAGAAATTCTCCTCCCTGCAGGGTGGGAACTACTGTTCGAATTGATTCCATGCGGAAGGATTGAATCCTTAGGAATCGGTTCAGATCCCTTAAGTCCAAAATGGGCCTGACATCCCCATTTGGCTTTTGGACCGTAAAAAGGTTGGAATAGAAGCCCAATCCCTGGTCCTTTGCGGGAACTATCATAATGACCTCCTGCGACAAAAGTCGCTCTAACGCTAGAAGGAGCGACTGCTTCTTCTCTGGGTCTCTGGGAACATTTGATCTGAGGAACCGAGGAGAAGGGAATTCCTGAAACTCCAGCTTGTACCCTAAGGTTACCGTGGAGACTACCCATCTGTCCTGGAAGTCCTCGTGCCAGAGCTCTGAGAACTGTCGCAGTCTTCCCCCCACTCGAGTGAGCGGGGGCGCCCCCTCATGCAGAGGTCTTAGTGTTTTGCCTAGTAGGCTTCTTTCCCCAAGACTTCTTTTGTCCCTGGGGTTGACTCTTGTCTCTGGACCCCGATGGAGGCGGCCGTCGAGACTGCCTGGAGGCTGAAGCCCCCCGGTGCTGGGGAAAGAGTCAGTTTGAAAGAGGGACGCTTACTCTTCTTCTTGACAGGTAAGAGAGTGCTTTTCCCACAAGAGATTCTCTTGATATAGTTATCCAAGTCCTCTCCAAACAACCTTGCACCACGAAATGGAAACCCAGCCAGTAGCTTCTTACATGGTGCTTCGGCTGACCAATTTTTCAACCATAGGATTCTACGTATATGCACCAACCCCAGTGAAAGACGGGAGGTTTGCACGATAGAATCTCTAATGGCGTCAACCACAAAGCATAAGGCCGCTGGAAGGTTAGCAAACCCCTGGGCCTGCTGTTCAGGTAATACTTTGATGACCTGCTTAACATGGTCTCTTAAGTATTGACAGACTCCAATCGCTGCTACTGCAGGTTGGGCCACTGATCCTGCTAAGGAGAAAACATCCTTCAATAGGGATTCCATCCTTTTATCTACAGGATCCCTGAGCATCTGAGCATTGTCTACAGGACAAGTCAGGCTATTATTTACGGAGGAAATGGCTGCATCAATAGCCGGTATTCCCCACATTTTAATAAACTTTTCTTCCATCGGATAAAGTGTTGAAAACTTTCTCGGCGGAAAAAAACGTTTGTCTGGGTGATCCCACTCAGAATAAATAAGCTTTTCAAGTAAAGTATGAACAGGAAAAGCATGTGCTGCTTGGAAAGGTTTCAGTGACCCCAAAGCAGAAGAGGATTCTTTAGCAGTTTCAGGTATGGGCAACTTAAATGTGGAGCGGACCAATCCAGTGAGGATCTGCACTAAGACTTTCTCCTCTTGGGAAGTCGCAGAGGGTCCCTCTCCACCTGAATCCTCCGAAGAGGAATCATCCATCCCATCCCGATCCTCTGAAAGGGATTCATCTCCTTTATCCCAGAGCTCCTCTGTCTGAGGGTCTTGGGGAACAGAGGAAAGCCTAGTGCGTTTTCTTCCACTGAGTGAAGACGTAATCACGGCCATTAATCTTTCCTCTAGACCATTAATGGTTGAGGAAAAAACCTCTTGTGTAATATATACAGGGGCTGAAGTGCCAGAAGCAGGTGTAGCCCCTGACCCCGATGGCTCTCCCTGGCTAGCCGTCCCTGGCCCATCTTTAGGGGGGGGAGGATGCTGCCGACAGGGGGCCCTCAGAACCTGAACGAGATCCCCTAGTGTCTCTGGTTCCTGGGGTGCTTGAACCTCTTCTACCCATAGTGCAAAGCAACAAGGTGTGAGGTATACAAATGAACACTGCCCGCTGAGCGATGTAGTCTGGCTAAAAGCCTTGCTACCCAATGCTCAGTCTGGTGTTACTTCAGTAAATGCTGCCTAGGAGAATGCCTGTGTCCCACCTTACATGCGACCGTCAGCTCTGTGTCTCTCAGAAGGCTGAGTGCACCTGTACAGAGTGCCTTTAATAGCCTGCAGCTGGCCTGAGTGGGAGTCTAAACACTCTGTGCTGACATCCCGCCCCCTCCTCTACCGCCCCCCCCCCCCCTCGAGTTTTGAAAAAAAACAAGCGCTTCCCGCACTGCCGACTCTCCTGTCATGCTTCTGGAGAAAAGGCTGGGGATGAGGGGAAGGAGGGAGACTGGTAACAAGATCTGCCTGAACAGCTATCTTCAGAGATGGCGGCCATTAGGCCGCAGAGCCCGGGTGGTATAACCACTTTCTAGACCCCTGTGGCCCCTCTCTAGCCTGGGGGGAACATTCAAACATGAGAAATCCCCCTTTCCACCTTACCTGCTTGCAGCCTGCTTTGAGATGCTGGGACATAATCAGCACTGAACACCTGAGACAGTCAGTCAGCATGTGTAGGTTTGTGCTCTTGGCAGCCCCCGGTGGTCACAATAGGCATAGCATGCATTTACCTTAAAGGAGAAAAGCCACTAGAACTCAAAAATTCTGTGGAATCTCCTCTTACCTTATCCAGCCGCAGGGTGCTGTTTACACAGACCCAATCTTCACCTCTCATGGTGGGCTCCGTTTGAAAAAACCGTCAGAGACTGGGGCCCCCATCAGTAGGGGGATCCAACAGTTCTGGGACCGTAAAGCACCTCGCCAGAAATTAGGAAGTTTAAAGCCATTTTCTGATCTGCGGGGTCCAGCTCTCTAAAAAGAGAAGCATTACGGGTAAAACCTCGTTTCTTCGGACACGAGGCCCGGGTACCATTCAATTCGGCCATGAAAAGACACTTTGAATGGATCCGGTTCGCCTGGCTTGCCCCAGTATAGGATCTTAGGATATTCCCTTTGGAGCTCAGCACAGGACATCTTTACACGTCCATCACCTAAGACACTGGCGTAAAAACTGAGGTATCCCTGCAAGGGGGAGGGATTATATAGGGGGTTGAACTTCCTGATAGGGTGTGCCAGTGTCCAATCACCAGTGATACCTATATAACCCATCAGTAATTACTGTGGCTCTGTGTCCCGTGATGTTCGAGAAAGAAAAGAAAACTAATACAGCCACCACATTTAAGGACTTGTAAGCTGCAAGATAGTACAGTTTGTTTTTGGGTCTAGACACACGTTAATAGTTCCTACTAGTAAAACAATGTTCTGCTTTTAATCTTACCCTTGTTGATGGTACATCTCCTGGAACTGCGGCATGCTACCTCTCTGCTCCATCATCACGGCATGGAAATGGCCCCTGTTCTCCATGTGTGAGTAACTGGGTACCATTCTAGGCTGGCCATTGGTTTGTCCATGCACAGGGTGGTGAGCTGGATGCAAGGGCTGCTGGGGGTACCCATGGGGTTGGTAATGATGCTGGGACAGGTAAGGAGAGTGAGTCATCATATTGGATGGCGGTCGGAAGTTTGAGCTGCCCCAATTGCTTGGTAGGCCATAGGCAAAGCTCCCACTTTGTCTTTTGTGACTGTCCAAGTCCAGGAATTGTTTTGGGCTCTCTGGCCTCTCCAAAGAACCTTCACTCTTTTCTTCCATCTCTTCTGAGCTGTCACCAGGGACTGCCCTGGGTTCTCCCTCCAGCAGAGGAGACATTAGAAGATTCCTCATGTCCCCCATGTCCTGCATGCCTACTGAACCACTCGACTGAGAATAGCCTCCTGAATGAGGAGGAGCCTGCTGGGCAGAGTGATGCCAACTTTGGTATTCCTGAGTGGAATATGGAGGGCGCTGGTAATGCTGATAGGGTTGCTGGGCATGCTGTGGGTGGTGGTATGGATATGCCTCTGCTTGGTGGTGGTACCGAGGATATGATGCTTGGTGAGGCTGTTGGTGTACATTCCCAAACCTAGGCGAGAACGGAGATGGCTGATAACCAGGGGGCCTTTGAAAACCAAAACTATGGTCCATAACGGGTCCAGGTTTGTGACCACCAGATGGATAAATGGGAGCCGTGTCATTTTGTTGTTTTGGTGCAAAAGTATTTACTGAAGGCTGGTGCGGTGTAGTGTCTTGGTGTTTAACTGGCTGCAGTGCTGTCTTGGTGGCACCAAGCAATGATTCCTTCAGCTTAGGCATCTCAACTGGCTTTTGTGCCACAGCTGCATCATCAAAACCATTATAAGAGCCGGATTTTGCATCCATGTCCTTTTCAACTTGGCTGCCTATTCCAGAAGTCCACTGCTTTTCCCCATTCTTCACATCACTAGGCAATGTGTTGCTTGGAGGTAGAGGGTTCTCCTGGGTGGGCAGAACTGTCACATGCCCTCCATTTGTAGTTGGTGAAACATCTGGTGTGAGCGGAGTCTCTGCTTGCAGAGTTGGAGGAGGCAATGATGGTGAAGGCAGAGGCGAGTCTAAAAAACAAAGTACATTTTCAAATAAGAGTCGTGCAACAATGAGAGCAATTCTATATTTTTGCAACGAAGGACTGCATTTTAGATGCAAATTTCATTTCACGAAATAAAAAACTCCCCTGAGAACTTCACTGAAATGTCAAGAGACATTTTATCTGCAGTAGTCCTGAGAAATTCTAACTCTACCTAAACTATCAACCATACAATATCTCAACACTGAACCCCCAAAACTTATAAACATTTGTGTGCACCAAATGTTTTTGCAAACAATATTACTTTGTAAAAGTACCCATGAAATTACTGGGCTTTACATAGCTTGTGCGGTGAGCAGAGCTGTGGGAGGGAGCCAGCAGGCTTCACCCACTACAGGCTGCCTGCAGAAATCTACAGGAAGGGGCAGAGATAAGACCAGACACTCTGCACAAGGAGAGAGAGAAAAAAAAGTGACATGTACCTTTTGTACTTGGACAATATTTGCTGACCCTGGAGTTCAGATATAAACTATATCTACATTTTGGATAGCAAAGGGAAGGGCTAGAACCTCTGTCATGATTTTATTGTGATCTGAGCCCCAACCAATGGGTAGATTTACATACACCATGTATGCAGTTGACCACTGTCACCTGAACTCAAAATTGTTTTCTTCGGTTAACGGTCTAAAAAGGGGATTTTATGATATTCTCTCTTTTTGTTGCATCTCCAGTAGTGGAATGAGAGAAAATCTCCCCGATACAGAAACAGCAAAATCTGACAAAATCAATGATCTGACGTTTGCGGCGATACCTCATGTGTGGGATGATCGGTTTTGCGTGCACGCAGGACCGACGCGTGCGTTTACCTTTGTGCACAAGCATGGGAGGACGGGGCCACTAAAAGGTTTCATTTATCTTTATAGTGTTGCTTTAGATTTTTTTTTTTGTGATCACTTTTACTGCCGTCACAAGGAATGTAATCATCCTTGCAACAGCAATAGGCATCTGACAGGTACTCTTTATGGAGAGATCTGGAGTCTATAAGACCCCAGATTCCTCCTCTGCCCTTTTCATTTTTAAAAATAGCGCCGTTTACATCCTGGGAAACCGGTGATAAAGTAAGGTCATCATTTCCAGTTCAGTATAACAGAGACAAAGTGATTCCAGTCTTTGTTTGTCTCTATGATCAGCCAGCGGAAGCTGAAGGGGGATGTCCTCTCCAGCTGCTTGTAAAAGCAATTCAGTGGCTAGTTAGTTGCCAAGATTTCTTTTACAAGAGCTGACTGCAGCTGCAGGCATCATCCTGCTGGTCAACAAGTGGTTATGGTATAGGTTTAGCCAATTTTGTTAGTTTTTGGGCATAAAAGGGTCAGAACCTATGTCAGTTTTTTTTTTATTCCGGTGTCCCAGCTGTGGGAGATTACCCTCCCCATTGGTCATTGCAACAGAAAATATTGTAAAATTAACAATTTTACAGTGGTTACAGAAACAGGCTGTAAAGGAAAATTTGATGATGGACATATTTTTCCAGTGACAACTGTCCAAAGGCAGAGTTCAACTTTTTTTTTTTTGGTGACAGAAGTGAAGGAACACTTTCCCATATGTGGCACCAATGGCAAAAAAAATAAACACAAGGAATTTTGAATAGTTTATAAAAATTCAATATCGTGAAGTACAGTGCAGAATACGGGACTTGTGGTCATAGACGATGCGTTTTAAAGTAGTATCAATATTCCCATCGCACACTTTCCTGGATAAGGCTTTAGGAGTAGCGGGTGCTGCAGCAACAACCAGCTGCAACTGGAGACATCACAGATCAAATGCACATATTCGCCAGCACACCATGGACCGTCAATTACGTCCAAATCTTTATTGAAGAATGATCACATCACAGAAGACATGCCTGGCGAAGGGGTCCTGCGTGGCTCTGAAAATGTTGCACAAGGTCTTCTGTGATATGATTATTCTTTAATAAAGATTTGGCCGCAATCGACGACCTGTGGTGAGCTGGCGAATGTGCATGAGCCACGAGTTAGATAACGCCAACTTCAGGCAATTGGACACTGGCAAAAGCTTTGCAGGGAACAGCCCAGTGCATCCTCCCAAGACCTCACCCACTCTAAGTACTCCAAAATATTCCCATAATCTTAATTATACAGTGCAGGACCCAAGACTTGTAATCATAGACCACGGGACATCCCCAATCAACAACCTTTAGCAACGGCATAGCAAACAGACCCAAAACTTTCAGTTTGAAGCACCTTGTGACCAAAATTTGCATCAGCAGAGGCCTGGGGATCCACCTGGTAAAACTTTCAAAAGTAACAGAGGACTAGGTGGCATCTGCAAAAATGCAAAATAGATGCTTAAAAAGTGTTACTAAACCCAGGACCCTGCATTCACTATATCTGGTCTCCCACGGTACACAGAACATGAAAATGCAATTATTTTAGTAAATATAGACTGATAAATACCTTTTATTAGCAGTATATAGCAGTCTTGTGACTTCTATTGATCGGCCCAAGGTTATCTAGAGTTACCAAAGCGGCTGGATTTTGACTGTCCTATGAGGCTGCATTACCCCTGACCTTCTGTCTGGACAGTGCTGATCACATGCACCCTCTCAAGGAAAAAAGAAAAACTAGCAATACACACCAAACTAAGCACGTGCAGAGTGACTCCAAAGGCTGTGTCTTATCAGCAGATGGATTTGGGAAAGTGGAAGAATGGGAGGATCAGAGAAGACCGGATCAAACAGCCTTTTTACACAATGCAGAGGAATAACCTCTTAGGTTCCACAGTGAGTATAACAAGCATGCTTTGCTGCATATACAGACTGATTTTATTGTTGTGGGTATAGCAACACTTTAATGCTGAAAAGCCCAAGAATAACTGACAGATCTGCGGGAATGCGTGCCCTAATAGGAAAGGAAGCATGAAAGCATACGCCTCGGAAAGTTTGAAAGCATACGCCCTGAAAATGCACTGCCTGAGCCTATTAGCAATGATGCAATCCGCCTTGGTCAGATTGACCATCTGTTGCAGGCCTGAGAGTAAGCTAGAATTAGAGGAAGGGAGCTTTGTCAATATAGGATTTGCTCCGGTGCAGGGGAACTGCTATCACTTTGTGTGTGTCGCTGGTTTTCCTCAGTGCCATCTGTAGCACAAATGCTATTATTCATTTTTATTCCCCAGCTACTCTGCGCCTGGTCTCATCCATTGCTAAGTGCGGGGATCCCCTGTGGGGTACTCATGAAATAAATGCAGACTGAAGTGGTTATTTGCATGTCCAGGAATGGAGCCACTATAACCCAGACTCTGACCGGCATCCTGTTGTGGTCTCTCTTGCATAGTGCAACTATGCTCTGGGGCGGAGCTTGGGCAGCAACGTCATCACGCATGGCTGTGGTCTGGAGCAGCTTGCAATCTGTGCACCGATTTTGATATGCTTGAAGTGTAAATTCTATTTGTGAATAAAATTTACATGGGTTCATGCACTGGGAGTTTGTCTTTGAAGGAGAACGGCTTATGTCGGAGGAACATTGAGTGGCAAGCAGTACTGGAGGCATTTAATCTACATTTTGTGGCACATGAGTTGGGCTGAGTTGTGGTGGCATGGCCAGAGGGGTGATTTACAATGTGTGTGAGCCTATAATGTGTGGCCACAATCTCTGGTAAGCAACTTGTGTGCTCTCTGGTCTGGTGGAGGTACACTGAAGTAGCTGAAAACAGGCAGCGGGAGATCTGCATAAATTTGGATAGCCAGATGCACGGTTTTTGGACTACAGTTTATTGCACTGATCACTTTATTTTGGTGGTGGTTTCTGAAGTGGCGTCAAAAGGCAGGAGTAGATCCGCTTGGTTGAGTTGGCTTATTAATTTTTGTTAGGTTTTTGTTTTTTTATTAATGCACTTCTTTTGTATATGGATTAATTTATGCACATAAGCTCTTTTATATGTTTTTTGCACAATGTGTTACATTTTATTATGCACTTCATAAGAGTTAGCGCACCTGTTTGAATTTGTGGATATTTAGAGAATTTTTACACGAACAGTTTGCAGATTTCTACACTAAGGAGATTACACCAATTGATTTTGTTTTGAATGATTGTTTTACTTACACCAAATGCAGAGGTTTTAAAACAAGTTTTGAGCTCACTATACTTGGACCACATGCCAAGGTGAGCGTCAAATGCAGAATCCAGTGCCCAAAACAATTATTACAGGCTGACCCACTACTTAGGGGTCCGGGTACGGTTCGCAAGATGCACATCAAGGGTAAATGATCCAAATACTGATCGGGAGCACTTAGGCAATCAGCAGTTGGTGGAGCTTGATAGAAGTCAAAGTAGTGCAGAGAAGCGAACAACAAATTGTTTAGAAACTTCTTCATAGCAGAAGTTCATCATCTAAGGACACAAAAAATGTGAGTCCCACAGAGTGAGTGGGGTTATACGGGGGTGCTTTGGTGGTGTTCCCAGCAAAGCTTCTGCCAGTGTCCAATCACCTGAAGGTAGCAACATATATGGCTTAGGACTACATGTATTGTGTCATATACTGCATGATTAAGATAAGCAGTTTTAATGCTTTCCTACTGGATGAAAAAAAAAATAAAAATAAAGCCCCCACACACATTTTGGAGATCTCTCATAAAATATATATATATATATATATATATATATATATATATATATATATATATATATATATATATATATATATATATATATATATATATATATTTATATTACACACACACACACACACACACACACACACACACTATCTATATAAACGTGTGTGTATACATACATATAAACACATATTATATATACACACTTTTAATAAAGCTATACTGAAAGAAGCAAAGGCCTGACAAAAATGAACAGTGACTGAGAATAGAACTATGTAGACTTGATTTATATTTCCACAATCTAAACACATTTGGAAAGCATGAAGTGTTTACATATTACTTTACCTTTCTCATTCAACAAATGATGGTCAGAAGGTACAGAGCTCACGTCTGGTTTACTATTTAAGCCTAGTTTTTCACTTGGCTGGTAAGGAGCAAGTCCTTCCTGAGATGGGTATGGTGTAAGGGGCGGTGTGGTTGGGTGGGGGTTAGATGGTGGTGAAGATGGGCAAAGGTCTAACTGTGCCTGAGCTGGCAGAGATGAGGTTGCTGGTTGGGATGGAGAGAGATTAGGAGATAGCTTGGGTGAGTAGGGGGTAGGAATTTGCTGTGATGTGTAGGGGGTAGACTGTGGCTGGGATGGCTCAGGTGCCAATTGGGTTGAGCAGGGTTTACACAATGGTTGAGTAGGGCTAGACATAGCAGATGGCTGGGATGGATCTGGTGGAGGTGTTGGTTGGGTTGGGTATGGGGTACACAATAGTTGAGATGGATGTGAGGGAGGTACTATTTGGGTTGGGCAGTTATTCATTTTTGGCAAGTTGGGGCATGGGACAGATGTAGGCTCGAATGGGTGTGGTGGAGATATTTGTTGGGCTGGGTGGGATGTAGATGCCGGTTGCGTTGGGCATGGGGCAGATGCTAGCTGGGAAAGCTGTTGTGGAGATTCTGGATCTGAAATGCTTGGTGAAGGTCCTGCTTGGGTTGAATGTGGGTTAGAGTTTGGTTGACTTGACTGAGAGGGATCTGGTTGGCATGAGTGGGGGCCAGGGGACAGCTGGTTTGTGTGAGTATTGGGTGCTTGTTGTGAAGGATATGCACCAGACGACGGCTGGGTGGGGTGCAATGAGGGTGCTGATTGGTTTAGATATGGGGTAGATGGTGAATAAGATGGATATGGTGAAGATGTAGATTTTGCTGGGAATGTTGCATGTGTTGGTTTGGTAGGATATGGTGTGGACTGAGCCTGGGATGGCTGTGGCGGGGGTGTTGACCGAGTTGAGAATGAGGTAGATGGATATGTTGACGCTGCTGGCTGGTTTTGGTTGGATGTGGTTCCAGACTGAGATGGGTACGGTGTTGATGCAGGCTGGGATGGGTAAGATGGGGGTATCGATTGCGATGAATAGCTTGATTCAGGAGGACAAACAAAAGATGTCAATCTCTGCATCTCAACCATTTCTGGACTGTCCATCATAGAATTCCCAAAGCCACTGAACAAGTACCGACCATTTAAGTTGAACCTCGGAGGTCTTATGAAGTGTGCCCCTGCTGGCTGGGGGAAGTGCTGTTGCCCAGCACCAGCAGGGTGGCTTGGCTGTCTGTTTTCATCCCACATAGGAGGTCCACGTCTATACATTTGGTATGAATCAGCAGATGGAGGTGCTTTTCGATCTGGTACCAGTGGCCCCATCTGTGATGTATAACCAGAAGAATATGGGGCTGGAAGGCGTTTATCATCATGATCAGGTGTCCTCACTGGGAATGAAGGTCTTGAAGAATTGTGTGGCTCCTGAGAGGGTCTAAAGTCCAGTCGTTTGTTGTCTGACATTTCAGGACACCCTGCAATAGGCTGAAAAAAAAAAATAAAAAAAATAATGAATGTACAATTTTCATTCAGCAGCTAAACCTTCCAAGACACAGCAGTATCATACAATACAGTATTTTGAAAACTTTTCATGGCACTTAGACCGCCCCCCCCCCCTAAAAAAACAGACAAAAACACACACAGCAGAGTTCGGTACCTGGTAACTCCTTTTCTAGGAAGTCTTCCAGGGCAGCATCTGAGAAGGTCAGGGCCAGGCGACTTAGGCCAGAGCTTCCAGGGACCCCCCCAGGGTCCTCTTCAGCCTGAAGTTTCGCTCCCTATTGAGAAGTAAGCGACCTTCCTCTCCCCCCCCCCCCCAGCCGACAAAGGTATTGTGGGATATAGCTGTGCTCTGGGTTTGTTGTCCCCCTCAGCATCCAGGCACCTACCAAAAAGATGGCGTCGGGAGGAACTGTGTCACCGGACCAGAAATGCCTTGCCGAAAGTTCCACCCACCGGAAAAGACGTGCTTGGGGTCCTGGGCTCACCTGACACCATCTTGCTACACCCCTCTGACCGCCCCCCAGGCAGGGGAGAGGAAGGAGATTAGATGGCGTGCCACAGGCAGGCCGGTTTGCTGCTGCACCATATCGCTGGAGGAGGACTGCAGGGGGGTATCCCGAGATACCTTTGTCGGCTGGCGGGACGGTTGGTTGCTTACTTTCCCAATGGGTAGCGAACCTCAGGCTGAATAGGACACTGGGGGGTCCCTGGAAGCCCTGGCCTAAGTCGCCTGGCCCCCACAGAAACAACTGAAAACGACCCTCTCAGATGCTGCCCTAGAAGACAACTTGAGAAAAAAAAAAAAACACACACACACAACCTCCTCAAGATCCTCTTCATATTGGCAATCAGTGGATACTCCCCTCTATATTGGCAGCCAATAAAATGCTCCCAGATAAGTTTGTCAATAAAAATGCCCCCTTTCCATTAATGGTCAAGAAAGCACTCCTGGTCAGAGAAAGCCCTCCCTTTCCACTGGCAGTCAGGGAAAAGCCCTCCCTTTCCACTGGTGGATGGTGGCACAAATTGCTCACTTTCAGGCAGCCTGCTCTAGAGTAGTAGTGGTGGGGTACAGTGCCATCACTGGCACAGCAGCTTGGAAGATCTGTTTAAACAATGAGGACAGCTTAATTCAACAAAACACTGGTCTTTAGATCTTTCTCTTTTTTCTATCTCCTAGGCTGGCTTAATAGACAAGGCACTTAGACCACTATTTGAGATCAATGATTAACAAATTGTGTTCTGGCATTTGCAAGGCATGCTAACAGCAAATCATGGCATAAAGGCAGTCTGCAAAGTTAAAAAAAAAAAGCTTAAGACTGCTTTTAAGCTAGCCAAATATTACAATCAAATTGTACAGTCTGCTCTGTTTAGATAGAACTGTACAGAAAGATGAAAACATTAATATTGAAATATAAAAGTTCCACCACTTACCATGTCCACCGGGTAGAAAGGCGACCTCTGCGTTCCTCCATAATGCAGGGGGTGAGGGTACGATTGACCTTTTGTAGATTTATTGGTGGGTGGTGGCAAATGGTCCTCTCCATCCTCGCTGGGTGAAGACTGATGCACCAAGCTGCTTTCTGAGCTTTGCCTCTTCCGTCCACTTTCCAACTTTGACTTTCTCCAACCCCCGGCCTTTGACCGCCTTGCCTGGCTCCGCCTCTTGTAGGGCTTCTCCCTGTTATCGATTCGAATCCAGCTATCGCCATCAGAATCGCCTTCATCTTCTGGAAGGTGTTTGAGTAACGCCTTTCTAAAACATTGCTCCAAGTTCTCAGCCATCTGTGTGTACTCTGCAATATGCCACAAAGTTCAGATTTAGTCAAATTTACGTTTAAAAATGCTTCCTCCCACCTACAGAAGACTGATGACATGAATATGGTGACAAAGAATTTAATTTTAACTGCAGGATAGAGTAGAATATTTATGAGAAAAAAAAAAAAAAAATATATATATATATATATATATATATATATATATATATATATATATATATATATATATATATATATATATATATATTTATATTTATATTTTCCTAAGGACACAGGCTTGCAATAGTTACAGGTGCAGAAATAATGACTGTATACCAGTGCCATTTGTATGTATCTGAACGTAAGAAATTAAAACTTTAGTGTGATAATGTAAAGAGCACGGTTCAAATCACTTGTGCAGCATAATGAACAGATACTTTGTTATACTACTGCTAGGAAGGTCTATGGTCCTGGCACTTTGGTGACAACAGCAATATGAAAAGTGAGAATGATGCAAGTTGATCATGAATATGTAATATTTATACAATACCTCCCTCAAAAAACAATGAACTTCAGCAATATTTTTAGATGCTGGTTTTTAAAGCAGTGTTTTCTCCTTTTTTGACTTACCACTATCCAACCCGTTGTACTTGACGCAGTTCCTAAACATGATTTTCATGTCACTGACAAACTGATCCTTTGTAAGATAGTACCCAGAGGATAACCTCTGCTCCACTCTGGACAGGTCCATCGGACACTAGGAGAGGAGAGAGAGGACACAGTTAGGGCCAAGATTGGAAAGGTTAACAATTGGTCCAGGGCATGGATTACAGTGCAGAAGGCATGTAAGCTTTACTTGGTTGAGTTATAGTGCACAACAGAACCAAGCAGAAAAAAAAAATACAACAACCTGTTTTTAAAAGAGACCCTGTCACCAAGACCATTTTTTTCAACAAAAAAAATCTTCTAAAAGTCTGTGTGTGTATTTAATGTATTTTATGCATGTTATTTACCGATTAAAGTGTTCCTTGTGCAAACATCCAAAAGCCTTGAGACTGTTTTGTGCCATCATCTTGGATGTGAGGTCAGCAACCTCAGAGCTGTCACTCCAGTGACATCTATAGTATTACCTCCTTTACGCCTTGCCCAACAGCTTCATAAAAAATGTTATTTAGGGAGATGAAGGAAGGGGCAGAGGAGCAAAGCCAGCACAAAGTGTAATTGGACATTCTCATAACAGGAGAGGATTATGATGATAAAGTAGGAAGGGAGTTTTTCTAAGGAGATCACTATAATAGATTACTAAGCATTTAAAATACTTAATTTTTCTGTTCTTTACCATTTTTTGTTTTTTTCTAAGCTGGTGACAAGGTTTCTTTACTTAACACATTTAATTCTGTGATCCAGCTACACCTGCCAATATCCAGTAGGCTGACACCACATTCTCTGTTACAGTTAAGGAATACAGTGCTGTCACCTCTACACCCCCAATTAGTTGTGCTGCAGTGCTAAGAGACATGCTGATAGAAGGGGAAATCAAAGTGATAAAGATCATCAGTTTCTCATTTCACTGTCCAATCACAGGCTGGGGAAGGGACAAGACCTGTGTCACTGGCAAAATAAAAAACAAAAACAAAAAACAGATCTACTGCTTTGACAGACAGGGCTGTGCTGTATGACAGAGCTGTGGAAATCTCAGTAGTTGATGGACAGATATACAGGTAAAACAGACCCTATATACATATATATAAATGACAAATACCTAGAGAGTACGGTACAGTGAGAAATTACCAAACAGCACATCAATCAGCAGGAAACTCTTCCCTTCGCTCTAGGTTGGCAATCCAAAAATCACATGAAATCCTTACCCATCTGCTGAGCATAAATTGCTTATGGCTTTAAGGAGACTCTTTTTAGCTCTGTGCAATAGGGAGAAACACTCTTTTTTTAAATACATTTTCCAAATTCAGAATAGTTGGCCACCTCCCTGGCTTGCGTGTGATGTTATATATGCTTTTACAATGGTTATGGCACTGCTATGAGCTTACCGTGATAATATCATAATAATTGGGAGCATAAGACTCATCCACCGGCTCCAGGAAAGGCCAGGAATCCTTATGTGCCTTTACAGCATCCAAAACTGTCAAAACAAAAAGATCAGAATTTCTCAGAATTAGATCTTTTCACAAGCAATAAGGGTTGCAGGAAAAAAAAAAAAAAAAAAAAAAAAAAATTACACCAGTCTATGGCTGGCTTTACAGTCCTCTGAATTTTTTTCCAGCTCCAAAGGCTGAAGGTCTGTACCTCTGTGCAGACCTGAGCTGGAGGAATAGTCTGTAGGAGTCAGAGCATTGCACTCACGATCCGCTGATGGCAGTTGCAATGCTTTGCAAGCGCCAATTAAAAATAAATAAATAAATGCACGTTTTAGTTTTTTGCAACATTCATTACTCTGTTGCAAAAGGTGGGTTTCTCCTTTAATGTTTAGGATCAGTGACAAGGAAACAAGTGACACCCCTCACCTTTGTACATGGCTGTATAATGGTCATCAAGTTCAAAGCTCAGTCTGAGGAGAGAAAAGAAATATGGAGAAAATGTGAACAGTGCAGAAAACAGAAAACCTGTCAATCCTAAAAAGAACTTTGGCAACCATTTGTAAAACACAATTTTTTGACTATTAATGTAGAACCTCAGTAAAGAAAAAAGGCAGGCTTTTTAATACAGAAGAGACATACTATACTAGTATGTATACTATAACCTTCTGGATTATCCTTACCTATGTCTTCACACTGTACACTGAACCGCATACACAGTCCAGGGTACAGTTCGGGCATCTGTCAAGATGAATGAACTGATGACATCTCAGCCCAGCCAAAGATCTTTAATTCCCTTATTTATAATGACGCTGCCCACAGCATTGTCAATTTTGGAAGTTTTCCAGCAGCTTTCAATCTCTGTGACCGCTCTATCCATTGCATGGAAAATCTATCAATCAAGAGTCCACAAAGTTTACCCCAACTAAGAGTTCTACATAGGGGCGTGGCCAAGACCGGCATGTGAGAGGACGCACTTCTCACAGCTCCTGCCTGATCCTCAGATTGATCCTTTCCCGGCACCTCAGATCCTGATTTTTTCGGCCCCCCAGCTGGCTACCGAGACCCCCTATCATCCGGACCCACCACCGGCCCTCTGCACGAGAGCAAAGACCCGCCGAGGCCCGTTGGAGATGGCGGGACCGGACTCGCAAGATGGCGCCGCCGCTGCAGCAGCCAAAGCACAGCGCACGCCGCGAACGACGGACAAGCCCAGGGATAATACCAGCAAGAAGCAGCTGAAAGGACAGGGTAAGGAGCAGTACAGAGACATGACATACTACACACAGAAAATACAAATCCAGGAAGCGGGGGGGACTACAAGTAACGGGGAAGCTGCAGATCTTTTTTCACAAGCTGATTGGGGCCTTGATACAGACACCATGCCTGAGCAGCTCCATGAGGACATTACTCATCCTCCCTCCCCCCCACCGTCAGATGAGATAATTGAGACCCTGGAGCAGCCCACCCTGGCTGATATTTTGAAGGCTGTTAATGTGTGCACGGCCACAGTCACTGATATGAAGGAGCAGTTTGGGGGCCTGAGGGAAGAGGTCTCACTACTTAGACAGGACCTCCAAAAGCTTAGAGAAAGAGCAACTGCAGCTGAGAGCAGAGTAAGTGATTTGGAGGAGCAGTTACCCCCGGTGGCGCGAGAAGCAAAGGCAGCTTACCGCATGGCCCAAGATATATATAACAGAGCAGAAGACACGGAAAATCGTTTGCGCAGAAACAATGTCCGTATAGTCGGCCTCCCTGAGAAATCGGAGGGTAGAGATCCCACATCGTTTGTGGAAAGCTGGCTGGTTGAACTGTTTGGCCGAGAAGCCTTTTCCCCATTCTTTACAGTGGAGAGGGCCCATAGAGTACCGGGGCGGCCTCCCCCACAGGGTGCTCCCCCCAGATCAATGTTGGCCAAACTGCTACATTACCGTGACAGAGAGGCAGTGCTACGCTGCGCAAGAGAACAGGCCACAGTGAAGTTCAATAGCGTAAGAGTGTCTTTCTATCCAGACTTTTCGGCCGAGGTGCAAAGAAATAGAGCTAAGTTCAGCGATGTGAAGAGGCGCCTAAGAGCTTTGCAACTGCCATACGCTATGCTATACCCAGCGAAGCTCCGAGTAACAGCGGAAGGACATGCACAATTCTTCGACTCTGCCAGAGAAGCTGCCGCCTGGTTGGACCATAATGAACAAGCACTACGGCGTCACCGTGCTGAGGTGGAAGGTGACTGAACAGGACATACTTCCAGATGGTAAGAGAGCTGCCTACACATCGAGATGCCACATTCTCTCCTTTTTTGCTGTCTTTTCTGGTCCACGAAGTCACCACCATGCCGTCTTTGGGCCCCCTCCCTTTTTTCCTTTTCACTTTGTTTTTTACACCCTTTTACCACAATCTACCAACTCACCTGACCTCTTCAAAGTTACCCATGTGCCGGGAATCATCCCATATTTCTTCAGCGAGAGGAACTGAACTGTGAAACCCCCCTTTACTTGACTTGTGATGTCTGAATTATTAGTTGGTCTGTTTTTAGGCCGTGTTGGGCCCTATGGGCCTGCCCCGTTGGCATGGCTCATCAGGATGCCTACTTTGTTTATCCCTGCCTGCTCTCTCACAGGAGTGAGAGCGCCAAATCACAAAAGGAAATACCTCAGTGCAGTTGCACTGCTGTTTGTTGGCACCATTGTGCTATGTTATTCTATACATCCTGCTTTTTACCGCAGTCCAAGAGTCTCACTCCCACTAACCACCTGCTATTTTGAATTTACTCAAGCCTGCTGCAATCTCTCCCAACAGGATTTCGGTGGTCTCTGCGCAGGCAAGCCACCCTCTAACCTTCCCCCACAACTAACTGTGTTCTTGCCATGGCGGGCTCACCGGTGATCTCCTGGAATGTTAGGGGCATGAACTCCCCCCTGAAACGCACTATGATTTTCTCATGTCTGAAAAAGTTTTAACCTGCGGTTATTTGCTTACAGGAAACACATTTAACGTCTGATTCTATAAGTTGTATGAGATATAGATTGATTGGGTGGTCGTACCACTCCGCTCACACCTCCTTTTCTCGGGGGGTGAGTGTAGTGATACACAGCTCCCTGGACTATCAAGAATTTGAGTCCAAAATAGACCAGGAGGGTAGATTTGTATTTTTGTATTGTCGTATTGGTATTCTGAAATGTATTCTGGCTTGTGTGTACATCCCCCCCCCATTTAATGCTCGGGTACTCCGGCTCCTCCTGGAATTTCTGGAGGGGAAGCCGGATCTCCCGTTATTGCTGGTGGGCGATTTCAATAGCTGGCTAGCTCCGGCCCTGGATAAACACCCGGGCCCGAGCACCCCGGCTTCTTGTGGTCTGACTCCGCTGGCTAGACTGCTACAGGAGGTGGGATGGCTGGATTTATGGAGACACCGGAATCCCACTGCTAAACAGTTCTCCTGTTTCTCGAAAGCACACGGTTCCTTATCTAGAATAGATTTGGCGGTGGGAAACCCGGCTATGCTCTCCTCGGTGCTAGACATTTCGTACAAACCTCGGTGTGTATCTGATCACTCCTATTTGGTGATAAACCTTATTGTATCCCACCAATCCACACTCCCAAAGGTACCGTGGAAATTTAATGCCTTTTGGCTTCAGCTTTTTACCTCCCCTGAGAACTTAGAAGGCAACATAAAAAAGTTTTTTTTCATGTCAACCGGGCTCATTGTCTACCCTTGCAGAATGGGAGGGCTTCAAAACACACCTTAAGAAAATACTTAGCAATGAGGTTACCAAGGTTAAGAAACATTCTGAAGCGCTGCGGGACACACTGGAATCCCATGCCTACTCCCTTGAGGCAAGGTATGTCCAAGACCCAACTGACTCCGCGAGGGAGGCTTGGCAGTCGGCTCAATCAGCTTATGAGCACCTGCTGACCTCCTCGGCGGACAAAAAGAGGTTTTTTTCAAAGACTGCCTTTTTTGAGGAAGGGGAGACGACCGGACGCCTCTTAGCCAGAATAGCCAATTCTGATAAGAGATCTCCGGCAATCGGGTCCATAAGGAGGGCTGACGGACGGCTGGTACACTCCCCAGATCAGGTACTCCAGACGCTGGCGGAGTTCTATGAGAAGCTATATTGCTCCTCTTCCAGATATAGCTCCGAGGAGCTGTCCAGTTACTTGGATGGCATTGTATTTCCACAGCTTGGGGAATCCCAGAGGAAAGAATTAGACGCCCCTCTGACTCTTGATGAGATGCAAGAGGCGGTGGCTGCATTCCCTAACTGTAAGGCCCCCGGAGGGGATGGTATCCCTATGGAAATCTATAAAACCTATTCTGAGATACTACTCCCCAAGCTCTTAAATGTATTTCTTACCGCTAGGAAGCACAATACCCTACCACCCTCCATGTCTAGAGCCCACATTGTTTTAATTTTAAAACCAGGCAAGGACCCCGTAGACCCGGCCTCATATAGACCGATATCCCTATTGCAGTCAGACATCAAAATATTGGCAAAGGTTTTGGCTATAAGGTTGAATAAGGCTGTTGCCTCAATTATACACCCTGATCAGGCGGGATTTATGCCCAACAAATCAACAGCAATAAACCTTAGGAGAGATTGTATCTTAACATACAGTCCCCACCGGATAATAAAGGTAAGAGAGCATTGTTGTCTCTCGACGCAATGAAAGCCTTTGACAGTGTGGAATGGCCATACCTATGGGAGGTAATGAAAAGATTCGGTTTTGGAGAGATATAGATTTCTTGGGTACGTTTATTATATCATTGCCCTCAGGCGATAATTAGAGAGGCGGGTAGAATGTCACTGCCCTTTGCTCTGGGGCGGGGTACACGGCAGGGGTGCCCTTTGTCCCCCCTGCTGTTTGCTCTAGCCATAGAGCCGTTGGCAATACGGGTCAGAGACTGCCGGGATATCACCGGCTTCTGTTATGGTGACAGACAGGAGAAGGTGATGCTCTACGCGGATGATACTATGATTCTTTTGGGTGACACTGACCACTCCCTAAAAAACACAATGGATACAGTGATTCGCTTTGGGGACTTTTCAGGCCTTAAAATAAACTGGACCAAGTCAGCCCTAATGCCAATGGATGATGCAAGATTATTAAATGAAGAGAAAGTTGGGGGAATCCCTGTATCTGCTTCCTTCAGATACTTGGGGATACAGGTCTCTCCTAAGATTAGGGAATATAGTCAGTTGAATATTTCCCCACTACTGGCTCGATTTCGGCTGCGAGTTAAAACCTGGAATGCTCTGTGTATGTCGGTTGCAGGCAAAGTGAATCTAATTAAAATGATTCTGATGCCTCAACTGTTATACATACTACATAATTCTCCGGTAGTCATCCCACTTAAGATATTCAGAATAATTAATGACATTTTTCGTGAACTGATCTGGAAGAACCGCCCACCAAGGATAAAACTAGAAAACTTACAACGCCCTAAAGATGAAGGTGGACTTGCATTGCCAAATCCATGGCTTTATTACTTGTCTTCGCAAATGCAACATTTAATAGGCACCATGGCCGTGGAGGGGGAGTCTACGGCCAGGGTCCCTAGCGCTTCAGAATATATAATGCTACATACGATAGGGGTTAAATCCGTTCCCACGGCTTTGGAGGCCGCAGCCTTTAGCAAGCCTCAGAAATGTTTTCCCACTTATGCCCTCATACAAAAAATATGGAACAAAACTAAATACATTCAGGAGGCGACAGGTATCAACGAATATAGTCCTATATGGGGAAATGAGTCCTACCCAGAACTTGCTAAATTGCAACATGCAGAAAGGTGGAAGAGGTTTGGCATTCTCTACCTAAAGCAAATCATAAGAGAAGGCAAATTATGTTCATTTGACAATTTAAGGGACCTATATAGTCTCCCGTCCTCCATGCTTTTTTACTATATGCAACTTAGACATGCATTTGAAGCACAGTCAAAAAACCTCTGATTGGCACATTAGCTCGAACCCTTTGGCAGATTTGCTTAAAGGGGCAGAGACCTCTAAAGGATTCATTTCCCAGAGCTATAGCACCTTGCTCCACAAATACCTTCTAAAGCATCCTTTGACAGTAAAAGGGAAATGGGAGTTGGATGTTGGACCCTTGGATGAGGATCAATGGGAGGAGGTCTTGCAGTCAGTTTCCATATGTTCACTGAATGTAACGCAAAGACTAACGCAACTATATACACTTCTGAGAGCGTATTACACACCCCATAGGCTACATAATATGGGACTTCTTCCCACCCCAACCTGTACTAGATGTAAGAGAGATCACGGAGATCTAATACATATGCTATGGAGATGTCCCAGATTGCATGTGTACTGGAGGGGGGTGGTGGACACGCTGAACGCAGTGTTTGGGGTCTCCATACCGCTGGACCCTAGACACTGTATTTTGAATGTGTTAGATGAACTAGAGTGGGAACCCCACGTCAGGGAAGCTTTAACTAGAGCCCTATTTGTGGCCCGCAAGCTAATCATGGTACACTGGAAATCTGAAACGCCTCCCTCAGTCAAGGAATGGATTACTGCACTAGGTCATATATTAAGAATGGAGAAAATTATATACCAACACAGGGGATGTTCAAGAAAATTTGAAAAACTATGGGAACCATGGCTAGGCACTCCTGGGTTAGCTCCGGAGGACCTGGTCATGGACAGATTACTGCGCCTTAATAACGGCTGAAGCCATGGTGTACCCCGCATTAGCCCTGATTGGAGCTCTGAACTCGGGTTGGGTACAGATAGAGGGTTGGTATTTCCATAGGTAGGAGGTTGTGTTATCAATTCCCATCTTATTTTCTAACAGTGGGATGTACTTTACATTTTTGTATGTGCCTGATTCTTATATGGAAATATGCCTGTTTAGGCTACTATGTACAATTTAACTGTGGTTTTCTTGGACTGTACGTACTTGTTTTTTCAATAAAAACTTTTTCTTGGATAAAAAAAAAAAAGAGTTCTACATATATCACTACAGCCAGTTTCTGCAAATCTGAGAGCTGGAATGGGCAGAGTTTAGTTACTTTAGTCTACATGTTCAGAGAGTCAGGATTTGGCTCTTCCACAACAGCAATGGTGTGCCTTGGTGCAGTATAGCTATGCCTTAATGGAAACGCAAAAGCCTTGAATGAGCGGTCACATTCCTAAAAATGTATTCAGAGTTCAACGTTTAAAAAGGAGCACCGTCAAGGCAAGAATCTCCTGATTGATTAGGCTCAGATGAAAGCAGCCTTACTCAGGATGCACAAAAAAATAAAATAAAAATGCTACATCTACAACTCCGTCGCATCAGGACTTCAAGAACCCCCCCCCCCCCCCCCATCCTCTCTAACTCTCTGCCCCAATCTGTCCAGACATTTCCTACTCTGTCCTCCTTTAGACAATTCTGAAAACTCATCTCTTCAGGGAAACCTAATCATCTGCCACCTAAAAAAAAAAATGTACTTCTACTCCATCAGCACATCCCTTTACAATTATTACCATTTGTAACACTTGTCCCTTCCTTTTAGATTGTAAGCTTTTATGAGCAGGGCCCTTCTAACCCTCTTGTATTGAACTGTACTGTCTCCCTTCTCCTTTTAAAGTGCTGTGCGAACTGTTGGCACTATATAAATCCTGAATACTACTACTACTACTACTTTTGGGGTTGTTGGCAAACTATGAAAGAATAACTTTTCTTACTGGAGATCAAGCAAAATGAAAATCATGAACATAAAACATAGGAGATGAGACACTCACAGATCGGGGACTCTGTAGTCCTCACGTAGCGGGGAGTTGGGCTCCAGGTGAGTCAGTTCTGGAGGCAATTCTTTGCCCTGCGATAACAGCCAGGCTCGTTCCTCTCGCAGCTTCCGTCTTCTTGCCCGCTCTGCACACCGAAACAGGAAACATTTCAGGGCCAAAAATAAAATGTTGTTACAAGAGAGCTCTAGCCCTTCCTACCTTGGCCTGATCCCCACAACACCCCAGGAAATAAGCAAAAAAATATAATGTAACAGAATCCAGACATGACCACTCACCTTCCACAGATCGGACCTTATTTGCCAATGCTCTCTTCCTCTCCTCCTTCTGCAACAGTTCCTGCTCCTTCCTTTGCATCACCAGCAACAGCTGCCGCTCCTCCTCTTCCTCCTGCACTTGGGACCCATCCACCTGGATTTGACCCTGCAGGGCACAAATAATGCTTTAACAGGGCCACAAGTATTAAAGTGCTATTATTATTTGTTAATATACAGCTGAAAGCATTTTTATCTGTTCTAAGTGCAAAAAAACAAAAAAAAAAAACAAAACAAAACCAAACCCTGTAAATAAGCCCTAATGGGGTTGGGGGGGGGGGTGGAATTGGGAAGTATGGTGGATGTAATACCCATCCCACCGAAGAACTTAAGCTCCTCTGGTGCAGAGGCTGATGTGACTGGCTCAGTGTTCTCCGTACAGCACTGCAGTATACAGATACATTTTGACCACCCACCTAATACTGAATAGGTCCCATTTTTGCCACTAAAAACACCCCTGACTCGTCAAGGAATGGTCTCCGTCACCAGTAGATCCTAGAAGTCTTGTAAGTTGTGAGGTGGGGGTCTCCATGGATCGGACTTATTTTTCTAGCACATCCCACAGATGCTCAATTGGGCAGAGATCTGAAGAATTTGGAGACCAAAGTCAAGACCCAGGATTCTAACTTGTGTTCCTCAAACCATTCTTGAACCATTTTGGCAGTGTGTCAGGTGAATTATCCTAATAAAAAAGAGACCACTGCCATCAGGGAATACCATTTTCATGAAGGGGTGTACTAGGTCAGCAGCAATGTTTAGGTAGGTGGTACGTGTCAAAGTAACATCCACATGAATGGCAGGAGCCAAACGTTTCCCAGCAGAACATTCCGCAAAAGCATCATGCTGCCTCTGCCGGCTTGCCCTCTTCCCATAGTGTTTCCTGGTGCCATCTCTTCCCCAAGTGACACACAAGCCATCCAGATGATGTAAAAGAAAATGATTTACTGGACTAGGCGACCTTCTTCCATTGTTCCGTTGGCTAGTTCTGGTGCTAACTTACCCATTGTAGGCGCTTTTGGCTGTGGACATGGGTCATCAAATTTATAGACAACATGGTTACTTGCTGCCTAATATATCTCATTGTCTTCAGATGCCATTGTAATGAAATATTCCATGTTATTCACTTTAGCGGTCAGTGGACATAATGCTATGGCTGATCAGTGTATGTCAGAGTTATAATTAAGAATAGCAGTGTGTGACTGTGGGGGGACATTTGAGAGTAAGCTACTCTGGTGCAGAGACCGATGTAACTGGTTCAGTGTTCTCTGTACAACATTCTGAACATGGAAGAGCTATAATAAGCGCATTATTATAATAATAATAATAATAATAATAATAATAATAATAATAGTGTGCGACTGTGGCAGGGCATTAAAATATAAGGTTTTTGATGTGAATGGATCACTGCAACAAAAATATTTGTGATTTAAGCAAGAGAAAATTGAGTACTGTCCGTGATACTTTTTTTATTTGCACTAACATACAATTTTTCAGGACAAGCTTTCGGGGTATGTCCCCTTCTTCAAGGTCCAAGCAGTACTGATTCACAAATTTTTAAAGCAGAATGTTAATCTTTACGACCGCTCTGTGATTAGCATCCCCCCCCTTGCATTCCCCCCTAGCTCTCCCTCTGTCTTATCTCACTAACTCTGCTGCTATCTTTATTACCATTGATTTGTATGTGTTTGGTTCACATACCCCGAAAGCTTGTCCTGAAAAATTGTATGTTAGTGCAAATAAAAAAAGTATCACGGACAGTACTCAATTTTCTCTGTCACAATTGCACTAATACGGCTACAACAAATCAAGTATGATTTAAGCAAATAAGAATTACAAGCAGTGTCCAGCAGAGGGCGAACCCACACCTTTAAACAATCCTTCCTTTCTTCTTTAGACTATTGCCTCTTACCCCTGCAGGAAGTTCCTTCTAAAGCACTGACATATACGATCGGTACCCACCTCTCGCTGAAAAGCTTCAAACCCAGGGTGCTCGGATAGCCTCCTACAGGTGAAATGGCCCTGCTCTTTCTGGACCTTTGTGTCCTGCATAAAAACAGATAGGTTAGTCAGCAGCCCCTATCCTTGCCAGACACAGTATCCCCATCACCCAGCATGCTCATCATCTCACCCTCTGAGATATCATACTGCAGATCTCCGGGAGGAATTCTTCGCTTAGAATCTTATAAAGGTGGTGCTCTTTTGGGGAAACCTTGTCCCGGAAGCTCTCCGTTAGCTCCCTCCATTCCTCCTCCGTCTGGCAAAGTAGACACCAGAATCCCTCACCGGGGGAGCTGACTGAGAAAACACACAGAAAGAGGTTATAGCGACGAGGCTGATGAGCAGAGAAAATTCTTTATCTTATAATAAACTTCAAAGCAGCGCTAAAAAAAACCTTTGCATGGAATGGAGAAGCTTTGTCATGTTTTTTTTTTTTTTTAATTGACAAGTTCCCATGGTAGAAATTCTGCTCACTTCCTGTCTTGGTGACCAAACAGGAACTGTACAATTTCCTTGTACAATGTCTGTACAGTCTCCTTTAGATATGTGTGGCAAAGGCCTACCTGATTGGATATAAATTGAAAGTGTTTAGGTTTTACCTCATTTTATATGTTTTTTTGGTAAACTAAAAAAATAAATTGTACAATAAGATTGCATAACATATGACCAGTGCCTGTATAAAGATAAAGTGTGAAAACTGCAATAACTAACTCTTAGCAATCAGTGAGAAGTGACTTTTCCTGCCATTCTGATGAAATAAAAAAAGGTGCCGAGATTGGAGTGGTGTCCGCACATCTAGGCATTGCCTTAATAGATGCTAAAAACAAAACCATAGCAAATGGCAGCGAGAAAAGACAAAAAATGTAATCTTACCGTTCCTGGGTGGTTCTATTTCCACCGCTGCTGGAGCTGCCAATTCTGGCTTATCACTGGAATAGAATGGATACAAGTTAGTTTTTAATTTATTTTATTTCAGGTACTTATGCGCTTTCAATTTACTCAGTGCTTTTACATACACATTCACATCATTAAAGTTGGACTTCAGGCCTTTTAAAAAAATAAATAAATGGCAGACTCAAGTTAAAGCGGCATTCTAGCCAAAGTTCTTAAAAATGTTCCCACCCTCCTCCCTGCTACCTATCCTGCCTAACCTGTGTAAAAAAATGATTTGTATACTTACCTATTTTTAGTGCGCTCTTGTCCAGTCATGTGATCTTGCGGCTCTGGCTCCCATGTCAGTGAATGGCTGCTGCAAGGGAGAGGAGGAAGCACTGACAACAACTGATTTATGGGAGCTCATGGGCGATGTCACAACTCCTGGAATTTATAGCAGTAATCAAGAGCTACCTAACCCGGAGCTGCAGGACCAAGTAACTGGACCGTAGCGGATTAAAAACTGATAAAAGTACACAGATTTTTTTTTTTTTTACACAGGTTAAGCCAGGTGTAAAAAGTGCCCACATTGTGATCTTATCTCCCTCTTTAAGTAGAGACATACAAAATCCACAACTCCGCTCAAGAATCGCCCCTCCTGTGCATGGACAATTTGGATGTGGCCACTGTAGTTAATCTCCACTCCCCATTAGAAATAAGAAAAGATTTATCATCCACACTGCACTCTAAGCTATGGACTAACCCTATCCTCATGCACAAGCCAGGAGTGGTGAAACACACCAAGGAACATTGGTGGAGAGGATGTTGTCTGCAATGGCAAGAGCAGCTAAGAGTGCGGCTGATGCATTTTCTTCATCCCTCTTTAAGCAGTTGTAAACCCAGGGGTAGCAGGGGAGAGAGAGCCCCGACAACAGCTGGACCAGGTGAACCTTTGAGTGATGTCACAGCTCCCAGAATTCCTAGCTGTTAAGCGCTCCCTCCTCTCCCCTGCAATTGTTACTCACTGAGACAGGGGATCATGTCACTGGACAGGAGTGGACTAAAATTAGTTTAAAGCAGAACTTTAGTCCCACTCTGGCCTAGCTCTGCCCACCCCTCTCCAGCAACACCATTACAGTGCATGTGCAGGTGCGCCTGCAGGCTCTGGTAGAGCACACATGCAGGGGGGTTTCATGCACATGCAAAAGACAGGGAAGGTTTCAGACTTCCCTGTTGCTGGTCTTTGTGCATACGTGGGGAACCCCGTGGGTGCACAGATGGTTGGGAAACCAGTGGATACGAGGATATCCCACAGGGTTCTCTCAGAAACTGAGCCCTGCAGCACATTTGCACAGGGGGCTGGGAGTCTCTTGCTTAGGCAAGAAAAGCAAAAGTTGCAGCTTGGCAGTACGAATAAAGTCTATTGGAAAAATAAAAATAAAAAAAATATATTAAATGTCCATTTGTAAGAGAGGTAGGGGGAAGAAGACAAGCCAGCACAAGATGTCATTTAGGGTTTGCTTTAAGTATACACATCTTTTAAACACATAAGACAGGATAGGTAGCAGTAAGGGGGAGGGAACATTAATAAAGTGATTGCAAAGGCTCGTGTTTTTTTTTTTCCCCTATTAAAATATTAGGTTATACTTAGCTGCTCTGTGCAGTGGTTTTGCACAGAGCGGCCCAGAGCCTCTTCTTGGCTCCCTAGCTGGAGATCCAGGCCCCTCCCTCCTGTGAGTGCCCCCACAGCAAGCAGCTTGCTATGGGGGCACCTGAGTCACCCAAGTAGAGCTGCAGCTCCGTGTATCTATTCAGACATAGAGCTGTGGTTTGGCCACACCCCCTCTCTCCCCTGATTGGCTAACAGAGTTTGATTGACAGCAGTGGGAACCAATGATGCTACTGCTGTGTCTTGGCCAAACAGCAGGGAGAGTCCCGGATGGCCAAGGCACTCGTGGACATCATTGAAAAGAGATGGGGCTCAGGTAAGTATTTAGGGGGGCTACTGCACACAAGGCTTTTTATCTTAATGCATAGAATGTATTAAGAAAACCTTTACAAATCACCAAGTACAGTTAGTGTTGGGCTGGAGTTCCAGGGGGGTTGAGAAAGATTTCTTATCAATGTTTTGCCTTAAACTCCCTGGCCCATGGAAGGAAATTGCTGGATTAGATGGGTAGCAGCAATGTGACATCAAATACAACAGCCAATCGCAAACGCTGCACAGCATCTTAACCGCTTGCCGACCATCGCACGCCAATGTACGTCGGCAGAATGGCACTGGCAGGCAAAAGGGCGTACAGGTACGTCCCCTTTAAGAAGCGGCGTCGTGAGCGCATGCTCCGTGACCGCGAGTCCTGCAAACTCGATATCCGCGTTCGTGTCACGGAGAGGAAGACCAGGGAGTTGCTTATGTAAACAAAGCATTCCCCGTTCTGCCTAGTGACAGGACAGTGATCTACTGCTCTCTGATCGAGAGCAGTGATCACTGTCCTGTGTGTTCAAGCCCAGACCCCTCACAGTTAGAATCACTCCCTAGGACACACTTAAAGTGGGAGTCCGGCGACCAATTTTTTTTTTTTTAGGTCATTGAGACACTTTGCTAATCCCAAAATAATACTCACAGTTTGGGTGTAATATTTCCGCCTCTGTCTGTTTTCGTACTGAAGAATAACTTTAAAAATGTGATGCTGGCTGTTTCCATCTTACTTGTGGGCATGTGAAGCCCACAAGCATTGATTTCCTGGATGCAGTGAATGCTGTTCATTCACAG
Source organism: Aquarana catesbeiana (assembly GCF_042186555.1). NCBI lineage: Eukaryota > Metazoa > Chordata > Amphibia > Anura > Ranidae > Aquarana > Aquarana catesbeiana. The sequence continues at coordinate 547,598,090 of NC_133326.1, forward strand.
CTTGTTCACAAGCATGATCATTGTTCCCGCACTGAATCATGGGAAGCCTGACACTAAGCTCCCAGGAGACAGTGCGGCGCCGGGGAAAGTCAATAAACACGCCTACTCCCATGGGAGGAGAGACAGGAAGTGCCACAATAAAGTACAATATAAAGGTAATTACAGCGATAAAAAAATTTTTCATACAGCATTTGAACATCTATGCAATTAACTGAAGGGGGTAAGATTAAGTTAAAAATTTGAGTGGAACCCCGCTTTAACCCCTTCACTGCCCCCTAGTGGTTAACCCCTTCACTGCCATTTGTGTCATTTACACAGTAATCAATGCATTTTTAAAATCGCACTGATCGCTGTATAAATTACAATGGTCCCAAAAATGCGTCAAAAACGTCCGAGGTGTCCGCCATAATGTCGCAGTCGCAATCGCTGATCGCCGCCATTACTAATAAAAATTTTAAAAAATGGCATATTATCCCCTATTTTGTAGACACGACGCTAGAAAGTTTGCGCAAACCAGTCAATATACGCTTACTGCGATTTTTTTTTTACCAAAAATAAGTAGAAAAATACATATCGGCCTACAAAGTGAGGTGAATTGAGCGCACTCTGGGTGAGGAAGCAGCTAATAAGACGACAAATTGATTGTTAAATAAAGTCCATAGTCCAATGTTCATAAAAACAATAAGAGCTTGTAGAAAGGAAGGCTGCCTGCTTGCAGATAGAAGTGGATCTGAGGCTGCCTGCTTGCAGATAGAAGTGGATCTGAAACGAGGTAGGGAGAAAAAAGCGGCGGCTTCTAAGCGTTGTAGGTTAAAATTTAATAGATTCAATATAAAAAATATAGTGAATACACTCACAAACAGATGAGGGGGACAGGCATGTATAATAAAAGTCATCCGCGCTTGTCCAGAGGATGCAGACTAGGAGCGGTGTGTGCCAAGAGGCCGTCCTCGGTAACGAACGCAGTGGTGGAGTCCAATGCTATCAGTATCCAGGGGAAAGGATCTGTGGACACCGGAACGTCTTGCTGTGATGTCGTCACTTCCGGATGCAAGGTCAGCAGGAGGGTGCGCGTGTTTGAAGCATGCGCGTTTCTTCCTCAGGCTCCTGAGGAACACCTAAGTCTGCATCCTCTGGACAAGCGCGGATGACTTCTATTATACATGCCTGTCCTCCTCATCTCCATACATATTGGCCTAAACTGAGGAAAAACTTTTTTTTTTTTTATATATTTTTGGGAGATATTTATTATAGTAAAAAGTAAAAAATACTGCTTTTTTTCAAAATTGTCACTTTCTTTGTTTATAGCGCAAAAAATAAACTGCAGAGGCGATCACATACCACCAAAAGAAAGCTCTATTTGTGGGAAAAAAGGACATCAATTTTGTTTGGGTACAGCGTCGCACGACCGCACTATTGTCAGTTAAAGCGACGCAGTGCCAAATCGCAAAAAGTGCTCGAGTCAGGAAGGGGGTAAAATCTTCGGGGGCTGAAGTGGTTAACAGGACCATTGTTCCTCCTATGGATATATTCCCCCCATCCCCCACTCACCAGATCACAGCCTGTTCCAGCGGCTTCTTTTTGGGAGGACGCCCTCTCTTCCTCACAGGCTTCTCTGGCATGGCAGCGGCTCTGAAAAAGCAACAATATGATTAGAACATTTACTCAGGAACAGGCCCCCTCAAGGTCTTCGCTATGTATCTCTCCTAATACCACATTTTACTAACAGCACATCCTACCAGGAGAAGGGGAACCTTATGCCGCAAACACCCGACCGGACTTTCCGTCAGAATAGACTCCGACGCTCTGACGGAATTCCGACGGAGTTCCGCTGAAACTGACTTGCCTACACACAATCACACCAAAGTCCGATCGTTTAGAACACAATGACGTATGACAGGACTAGAAAAAGAAAGTTCAATAGCCAGTAGCCAATAGCTGCCCTTGCGTCGTTTTTGGTCCGTCGGAATACCATACAGACGAGCGGTTTTCCCGATAGGAACTTAGGTCCGTCAGAATTTTAGAAAGAAAAAGTCCGATGAAGCCCACACACGATCGGAATGTCTGACGGAATGATTCCTTCGGACCTTTTCTGCCGGAAAGTGCAGTCGTGTGTACGCGGCATAAGACTGCATCATGGGAGACAAACCTTCCCTTGCTCTGACCCATTTAAAAAAAAAGGTCACAGAGAGGTCCAATAGAAAATGAATAGTCTTCGTCTCCACAGAAAAGGTGTCTATTAGCCCCTGAGCATTTCTTCTTTTTTTTGGATAAAGTAAAAAAGGTTTAAGAACACTTATCTTTTGTCTTCTCACTGGAGAGATTCATCTGTACTTCCCGTTCTAAAGATACAGAGCCTTGAAAAAGTATGCATACCCCTTAAAATTTTCCACATTTTGTCATGTTACACCCAAAACATAAATGTATTGGAATTGTGAAGTGGAAAATGATAAAATGATTTTCAAAACTTTTTACAAATAAAAATGTGAAAAGTGTGATGTGCATTTGTATTCAGCCCACTGAGTCAATACTTTGTAGAACCTCCTTTCGCTGCAATTACAGCTTCATGTCTTTTTGGGGATGTGTCTACCAGCTTTGCACAGCTAGAGTGACATTTTTGCCCATTCTTCTTTGTAAAATAACTCAAGCTCTGTCAGGACTGGATGGAGAGCATTGTCCTGCTGGAAGGTGAACCTCCACCCCAGTCTCAAGTCTTTTGCAGACTCGAATGCCCCGTACACACGATCGGACATTCCATGGATTTTTTTCCGACGGATGTTGGCTCAAACTTGTCTTGCATACACACAGTCAAACAAATCTTGTCCGAAATTCCGAAAGTCAAGAACGTGGTGACGTACAACACGTATGACGAGTCGAGAAAAATTAAGTTCAGTAGCCAGTGCGGCTCTTCTGCTTGATTCAGAGCATGTGTGGAACTTTGTGCGTCAGAATAGTGTACACACGATTGGAATTTACGACGGATTTTGTTGTCGGAAAATTTGAGATCCAGATCTCAAATTTTGTGCGACGGAAATTCCGATGAAAAATGTCCGATGGAGCCTACACACGGTCAGAATTTCCCACAACAAGCTCCCAGCGAACATTTTCCATCGGAAAATCCGACAGTATGTACGGGGCATTACAGGTTTTCTTCTAAGATTACCCTGTATTTGGCTCCATCCAGCTTCCCATCAACTCTGACCCAGCTTTTCTGTCCCTGCTAAAAAGCGTCCCCACAACATGATGCTGCCACCAAAATTCACGGTGGGGATGGTGTGTTCCGGGTGATGAAGTTTTCCCCCACACATAGAGTTTTGCTTTTAGGCCAAAAAGGTCAATTTTGGTCTCACCTTCTTCCACGTGTTTGCTGTGTCCCCCATATGGCTTCTCGCAAACAGGTCTGCTTACGACTTTCTTTCAATGGCTTTCTTGCCATTCTTCCATACAGGCCAGATTTGTGGAGTGCATGAGTAATAGTTATCCTGTGGACATATGCTCCCACCTGAGCTGTGGATCTCCTCTAGAGTGATCATGGGCCTCTTGGCTGCTTCTTTGATTAATGATCTCCTTGCCCGGCCTGTCAGTTTAGGTGGATGGCCATGTCTTGGTAGGTTTGCAGTTGTGCCATACTCTTTCCATTTTCAGGTGATGGATTGAACAGTGCTCTTTGAGATGTTCAAAGCTCGGGGTATTTTTTAAACCTAACCCTACTTTAAACTTCTCCACAACTTTATCCCTGACCTGTCTGGGGTGTTCCTTGGCCTTCATGATGCAGTATGTTCACCAAGGTTCACTAACAAACCTCTGAGGGCTTCACAGAATAGCTATATTTATACTGAGATTAAATTATACACAGCTGGACTCCATTTACTAATTAGGTGACTTCTGAAGACAATTGCTTCCACTAAATATTGGTTAGGGTGTATCAGAGTAAAGGGGGCTGAATAAAATGCACGTGTAGCACCCTGGGGTTTAGTCAGGGAGCTCCTCACAAATTTACTTGCCAAGAGTAGTCATCTTGGTTGATTGATAGAGATCTATTAATTTCTCCCCAAGTTTGGCCTTGTTGCACTTTTCTCTTCTATCACTAGGTGGCCGGGATCTTGGTGGTACGAGAGGGCAACCCAAGGGCAGTTTATGGGTATATGGGGTATCTCAGCCAATGGGCAGGAGTTTTCTTGAATCCCTTGGCCTGCTGGGAGAACCTATATATTCAGGTGAGGTCAGGTGATCGCTGTTCTGTGCCACCTGTATGGCTGTCTGGGTGGACGTGTGTCGTGCGCCCCGGGCTGCTAGGCCGGGGGCGCATGACACACCTGGCTGGCAGGCTGTGTGAAGGCCTATTCAGAAGTTAGAGGGCAGCACAGGGTTGGGACTGCGGCTCCAACCGAAAGTGACGGTTCTGTCAACTGGAGAAGCTGTCAGTGGTTGAAGGTAGAAGGGAAGCTGTCGTAACAAAAAAGGGACCAACCACCTTTACCAGGGACCACAGTGAGTAACTGAAGAAAGTACCAGAACCATATTCTCACCGAACGGGCACAGTGGAGAATCGGGAACCTTTAGGCGGTAATCAAGTCAGGGACCCAACCAGCTGAGGTGACGCTTGCAGAGCAGCCTTGTGAGTCAAGCCAGGGACTGAGCCAATTAGCAGGGGTGAAGCTTCAGAAGTGTCTGAGGTGCCAACCTAGGGACCCAGCAGGGAAGCGTGGGTGACGCTTGAGAGAGATACCACCGCCAACCTTGGAGGAGCTCAAGGGAATCAGAGTCAGCGAATAAGAGGGTCTTGAGAGACCAGGAGCTCAGTGTTGAAGAACTACAAGAGGCAGTTGTAGTGGAGCTGAAAGAACTGTTACGTTTAAGTTAGGAACTGTTAAGAGACAGCATTCTTGCATGTGCAGAAGTGGCGCCTTGCTGGGGCCTGTCCCTGCACGGCTGTCCTCCTATTGAAGTCTGAGTCTGCCAGCTGAATCTATAACTATTTAAGGGTGTCCTGGCCCTAACCCTCTTTCCCCCAAAAAAATGCAAAAAGGACTTTCAAGAGAAATAAAACCTTTTACATCTAAGAAGTGTCTGGTGCCCAATGACTTTCACCATCTTTGCACCCCATATGCCTCACAACCTACTACATACAGAAGGATGTCAGCTATCTTTGGCCTTGGAGGTCCTCATTAGACTGGACCTTGCTACACACGTCACACTTTTCAGATATTTGTGGCCCTAAACCTATTCTTCTGGGGTCCCTCGGCGGCTCCTCCCCACATCAGATAACCCCCTAGGAGAAGCGCTCTCCCTGGGGGTTACCTTGCGGGTGCGCTCCCGAGTCCAACATTCGGCGTCCATAGCTGCCGAATGTATGACTCGGCCCCGCCCCCCAGTCATTGGATTTGATTGACAGCAGCGGGAGCCAATGGCTGCGCTGTGATCAATCTATCTAATCAAGAGCCGAGAACCCCGGGCAGAGGAAGAGCACATCCCTGCCGGATGAAGTTCCAGGGCTCAGGTAATGCATAGGATTTACAACCCCTTGAATTAAACAAGCTGAAATTAGAATCTTGCTGGTTATTATGCACAGCTGCACCAGATTCTGTGTGCACCAGTTTTAGTAAATCTACCCCCCCAAATATATCCATATATTGCTTCACTGTATTTATTTTAATTTAGGAGGAGGAGGAGGAGGAAGGGGAAGGAGAAACGAAGAAGAAAGAATTCATTTTTGCAAATATGCTTTGTATCAGCAACATCATTTTAGTGTGATTTTAAAAATGGGACCAATTACATTATATATATATATATATATATATATATATATATATATATATACATATATATACATATACACATATACACACACACACACACACAGCAAATTATGTCATACATCCCAAAAGTCTTCAGGAGAGGAGGAAGAGGGTTATTCTCAGCCAAGAAGCACACCTGCATTCATGCCCTGGGATAAGGGCAGATGGATTTCAGGAAGCCAGAAATGCTAGGAGGTAATTTTCAAAATAATTTCCCAACAAAATAAAGCATGGCGACATGGGTGGATGGGATGGGTGAGCTTCCTTTGAATACTAAAAATGAATTAAATAGCGTTTTTTGGTTTGCGATTTCTTAGATGCAGTGTAGTTCTGCTTTAAAACAATGCTAAACCATCCTATCCTTTAGGAAGCTGCCATCTTAGCCTCTGTTTGATTTGCAAGTTGTCATGGTGCTGCACATGTGATCAGGTATGACACCATTTAACGGCTTTTTTTTTTTTTTTTTGAGAGAACAAGCAGCTGTGACACTTATCATTCACAGCATGCCTTGAATGGAAGTGTTTGGGAACAATTAAATTGATGATTTTAGTTCGGCTTTAAAGATAACCAAATGGTTCTAGTACATAATGGGTATAAAGGTACAAGGGCTGTAGTGGTAAAGAACTGATGTGCGTTTTCTTACTCTTCCAGCGCCCGCTGCCGCTTCTCCCATGATGGCTCCTCCTTGTACAGGCGGGTCCCATAAAAATACCAATATAGATTCCCCTGCGAGTCCTCTCCGAGGGGCTCCACACGCAGACTGTCCGCGTCCAGACCCTGCCACACACAGAACAGAACGCGTGTTATAACAGTACTAATCCAATATGGCATATACAGATGTAAAACATGAGATAACTTTGCCAATCTGACTCCCATATACTGGAAACCAGCAGGGTGTCATGGGCAATTTCAGTGTGCACACACCGCTGGTTACAACTTGCATTATACCAATAGTTACAAATCAGGTACAGACTGGGGCCTATGAATGCCCATGCAACCAACCAGAATCTTTACTTCATTTCTAATTTTACACTGAAATGATAGCTGGAAGTTGCTTGGTGGCTACTGTAACATTTTCTTGCCAGAACACAAGTCCCCAACTGATTAATGACTGCTGTGTATTTGTTGTTATAGTGCCCAGATCACCCCTTTAGTTTTCCCTTACTGCATTGCCAGAGGCAATCACAAAAAGCCCTTGTAAACCCTAAGACCCGGTTCACACAGGGGCGACTTGTCAGGCGACTTAGCTGCCTGACAAGTCGGGTTCCGTTCTGTACAATGAAACCGTTCTAATGGAAGTGACTCAAGTCGCTCCGACTTAGAAAAAAGGTTTCTGTACTACTTTTGGGGCGACTTCAGGTGACTTGCATTGACTTCTATACAGAAGTCATTTTGCAAGTCGCCGCTGAAGTCGTGTGCAGGTCGCCTCTGAGTCGCGATGCAAGTCGTGCTGCCCCTGTGTGAACCGGCTCTAACACTTTTTGTTTCTTTTTTTTTTGTTATTGTATCGATGATGAGTGGGGATAGGAGATATGTTTTTTTTTTGCTGTATAATGAAAAAAATTCAATAAAAATTTTTTTTTTTTTCAATAAAACACAAAACACTAATGACTGGGGGCTCAAGTCACAAAGAGTAAATTTCCGAAAAGTTTTGTGTGATAAATCTCGTGAGATAAAATTACAAAAAATATCTGCAGCTCTGCAATGTGAGTGAATTTACTCATGAAAGGTTTCTTAAAACCAATCTTTATTTTCCATCTGATTCATGCGAGACTTCAGTGTAGCTTTCTGAAGATGTCATATCCGGGGCGTGTCAAACAGACTCTGCGGAGGAAAAAGCAGCCTTCAACGGCCATGTTAAAGGCTCGTATAGAGAGGATGGAGGAAAAACCATCACTGGTTGATATTGCCAAAGGAAAAAAATACAACCTCCAGTCTCAAAGACTCTCGCCTTCAGACATTTGTTAAATAACTAAGGGGTCATGTGGTGATGTCATCAGCCAGGGGCATGCTGCGTCAGTGACGTCACAAGGGGTGGGGCCCTAGGAGTATGTACCCCATACTCATTCACATGGGGGGGGGGGCTGGGGGCATTCTGGGATAAGAGTCTGGTATTAGAATTTGGGGGGTGGGGACACGCCCATGCCTTTAAAAAAAAAAAAAATTGGCGGGGGCCATGCAAGGGGGGGGGGGGGGGGGTGTTGGTTGGGCGGAGGGGGCTTGTCAGTGGGGAACCCTGCTGAGAGTTGATGACTCATCAGTTGTCAGGGAGTGGGCCACCGCCATGTCCTTAACAACCATGCTGGCTGGAAGTCGTCACCTGCCGGTATCCTTAACAAGCAGTGCTATACAATTCCTTGAATAACACATAGCTAGACCACAACGTATTTATTTAGCTTTGTGACTTGACTTCAGCTTCAGTTTATGTGGTATTTACCATGCATTTTTCAATTGTGCAGCAAATACCACATAGACTGACAATTGACATTTTGAATATCGCATGCAATAACTGGAAAACATGTGTCACGTGATCCAATTAGCTCATGCAATATTCTTTTGTGAACTGAGCCCCAGGACCTTTAAAAGGTACCTGTCAAGTCACAAATGTAGGAACTGATCACAAGCAACTACAGATGGCTGTCAACTTCATCCTTACACCACTACCTGATACACCACTGAGACAGAACAAGTAGGCAGGCTGAAGCTCCGCATTCACTGGGTTCATTCTTTTGACGATTCACAGTCAGCAAATCATAAAATAATGATCTACCAACATATTTTTTCCCACCTATACTGTAGCGAAGTGGCTCCATAAAACAACAACAGATACCTTGAGGAGTTCGAACACATCATCGGCGTCCAGTCTGTAGTCACAGAGTCGGTGCAGAATCTCCACCCTAGTGCGCAGCCGCAGTTTATGGAAATTGATTCCTCTCAAGGGGTTGGGTTTTCCCTCCTCTAGTTCCCATCGGTAGCTGATGATGTCCTCCAGGTACACATGGAAGGTCTGCGCCCTGCAAAGAGGAATACACTCAGGTATCAGTAAGCTGCAGGACAAGGATTATGGAAGAAGATGGCCAAGATATATGCATAAACTGCAACACTTTCAAAAAATTTACAACCAGTAAATAAAAATTCAGTCGTTTCATTAGGAAGAAAATGACAAGTGTTTATACCTTTCTGTTACTGTAGATACTGGACATTTTCAGTATATTAGCTGAAATCTTTCAAAATGAGAGCCAAGTTCAGCACCCTTCAGGCATGCAAAGATATAAACAAATTTTTAATGCCTGCAGCTTACCGGTGACATCTCAGTCTATGTCACTGATTGGATCTTAAGCAGGGTTTTTAATTTTTTTTTTTCTGAAAAATTAAACCACTGCTGTATATTGTGATGCGTCAGGAACTTATTAACACATGGCACTCACGTGATATCACGGCGCTGGTAGCAGCCCTGAAGAAGACTCGCCACAAGCTCACTGAGAAACTCCACGTCGTTTTGATACAGCGCATCTTCCAATTCCTGCAAACGGGAAATAAAAAGGAGATCAGGCTAGAGACGGAACAAAACCAGCTGCAAAAATTGGAACCGAATTCTGAAAAGCCAGCGAGATGAAATGGAGGAGGAATGGAGGACAGCAGAATACGTGACTATGTGACAAGGTTTTTCTTCTTCTTTAAACACCTTCCCCGTGGAGCAGCACTCTGACATTCTCCACTGGTTACAGAAGGCAGACATTTAGTATTCTGTAGACAGATCATTAATCATTGTAGCAGCTAGCACCATGGCAGATCTTCACCCGTCAGGGAACCAAGCATGCAGTTTCTAGAGGTAATGTATGAGTCCGCCATGGGATGCATTGGAGACATGTTGTGCTGTGTGCCTGAACAAATGCTGAGAGCATCGCAAAAACACAAAACAGGCTAGAGAAATGTCAGAGGGGTACCTAGAGGGCCTAGCTGGGGCCCTTCTGGACCAAAAAAAAACCAAAAACAAATTCCTAAACTTTTAGTTATAGATAGAACATGGTGGGGTAAGTCAGCCCCTAGCTTCTTATATGCCCCCACTCACCTTTGTGTGTTCTGGTATGACATATTCTCCATAACAGAAATTAAAATGAAGCAAGATGGTGGGAGGCCCTTCTAATGGGCACAGGAAGTGTGCAGATCTGGGAACAAAAACATAGGTATGGTTTGACCCCCTCATAATGGGCACTGCAGGTGGGCAGACCCAGGATTCAGTGCAGAGATGGCAGGAACCTCTCATAATGGGAAAATCAGGTGTGCAGACTCAGAAACTTAGTACGGGTATGGTGGGAACCCCTCAAAATGAGCACAGCAGGTGTGCAAAGCCAGGGACTTTGTGCAGAGACAGTGGGAATACCTCATAATGGGTAGAGCAGCTTTGCACACTTAGGAACTCAGAGATCGTATTGATTTTGTTTATATACAGTATAATATTGACTGTATATAAACATACTGATGCAAGAACAGTGACTCAGATACAACTGTACCCAGAGAAATAGTGATTCTGGAAAAATAAAAAAACAAGCATCCATTTTCAGACCTTTACCAATATTTGAACATTACGGGAAGTCAGTAAACTCATGGGGGAGATTTGCTAAAAAAAAAAAAAAAAAAAAAATGAAGTTAGAAATGGATTGGTTACTATGCACAGCTGCACCAGTTTTAGTAAATTTCCCTCAAGAGGCCAAGTTAGAACACCATTTTTGCAACCTACAAATCCCCCCCAGCTCAAGGCAGAGTTTCCAACCAAGCACTAAAAACATATGGACCAGCAATTGTGTGCAACTGCTAGCCAGTCTGTACAGCAAACAAAAACATCAAAACAGAAAGCTTTGTCTTTACAGGCATGTCAAAAAGCAATATGAAGGAGGAAAGGGCAGATGGTGCTGCACAATGTACATATTACAGTATTTTCTGCTTTACTGAGGTTTGGGGGGGGGGGGGCACTGTAAAGGGCCCCCATTAGCCATGCACAGGGAAACCCTCCCTGCTTCAAGCAGCAGATTTAAACATACAGGCCATAAAAGGAAAGCTGATAAAAGGGAGACCTTTAACAGAAGGCCGAGGCCTGCCGAGAGATGGAGCCTCATTGTGCCTTCCTGCCGAGAGCAAGACAAAAGGAAGAGGAGACAAGAGGGGCCCTCCGCCTTCTGAACCCGGGTGAGGAGTCACCCCAACGCCTGCCAGACCAAGGACAGAAGAACAGATACTGGGGGGCAGTTCCTCCTACACCAAACGAAAGTCCCAGGGCAACGCCTGTTTGGCCCCACAAGTCTCTGCAGACATGATCATCCTTTATAAGACCACCTACGGTCAGTCTAAGGCTGGCCAAATTTTAGGAGCTCAAACCTAAACATTTTCAATTTGTATGCCCTTGCACTACATAGTTGAAGGTAAATCTAAAGGTAAATTGAATAAGAAAATTGTATAAGCTTAAGACACTTCTATTGGTCACACTGGCATGTTTTGATTGGTTGTTCTGGATTTCTGCACTGGACACCTACCGCCTCAACTCAGCAAGTTCCAACCACTCAGGCTCCATCTTGTACTGGCCTGAAACCAGTAGAGTGAATTCTGATTGGTCACCCCACAATGAACTGTACCTGTTATCAGATATAATATTCATGTTAAGTGCAGCATGCTTAGTAATGTATTAGTGTAACCCTTCCAGGTATTTCTCTCACAGAGATCAAAGTACCCCCCCACACAATGCCTTCATCTGCTTTTCTCTCCACAAAGACAGTGCCATCTTTGTTCTGGCATCATCCAGTGTCACCTTTATTCCTCGACAGATGCTGGCTCAGAAATGACTGAGGAAATGCTCCCTTCTGCTTGCAGCAGACTGATGACATCATCTCTGCCTTGACACTGGTCTGAAACACCAGGATGCCTTTAAAAGGGTGTAGCATTTCTGAAAAATGATACTGTTGCTATATATTGTAACAGGACAACATTTATTCATGCAGACTTCCAAACATCCACTGTAAAGCTGCATCTGGGAAACCATTGTAGGAAACCTGTAACCTGCAGGTTTGGCTTGAGTTCTGCTTTAGAAAGCCTCAGATTCCTCCAATGTGCTGGAAAAACTATAAATAAAAAATAGCTTTCCAATGCTTTTCAACAAGCAAAAAAGTGCCCCCCTATTGCTGACGTCTCTTGGGGCAAGGCAGCCATAGGTTGTATAACCAACCGATCGTGCGTCAGTTCTGCATTTAGGACAGATCTGGCCTCTGCGCCCAGAAGGGGTGAATAGCAGAAACTGTGTAGGATTGAGTCGGGCCTCCCCCCTCTACCCCCCACCAGACACATGCTGATGTCCGGCTGAACTTCTGACCCAGCAGCAGCCAAATTCCTGCACCCTCTACCCCTTTAACCTCTTTGTGGCCAGAATATCACATTCTGCTACCTGCACCCAGGAGGCGCCTTCACTCATTACAGAAGAAAGATCACTCCCAATTCCTTACTCTCCATTGTGAATTCAATGGCAGATTCAGAATCCAGCTGCAGCTTTTAAACATCTGGAGGCCACCAAGGTACTGATAGCAGAAGAAAATGTTTGTTATAGGGCTCATATCTGTACAGCTGAAGTTTAATCGGCCTTCTATGCTTCCTCCAGCCCCACTCCCCCCAGGCACCCTGCTAATGAGATTTTAGAACAAAACAGTTTTTTCTTACATGTTTAGACTCAGTGACATCACTGGGTCACTCTGCTTCTCTATGCAATAGATCATGGCAGGCGGAAGGGGCTGGCAGGGTGCTGTACATCGGTACCTGAACACATGACAGCACACTGTCTCAGTACTCCTCTTAAGAGCCCCCAGCCTTGATGCAAGCAGTGGTCTGGCTGCAGGGGGGAGTTATGCTAATATCAAAGTGCTTGATGGGTAGATGTCAGTCTAGAGAGATGGACTCACTTAGGCCAACTGTACTTGCAGGTAGACCACCCTAGTTAGGGCAGTACAGCCAGCCCTCCTGTGCCGGGCCCGGGCACCATCAGGTAAAGGGACCCCCCCCCACCCCCACCCGTCATCTGCTGAGCAGGAGGGCCGGCTGTACTCTTATTGCATTTACTAATCCTCTCCTGCCTTCCCCTTCAACACTGCCGGCTTCTCCCTCTGGCTGCACTGCCGGCTTCTCCCTCTGGGATTAGTTCTAGAACATGCGCCCCTTCCATCTGCTGTTGGGGCCCCACCTGTGTGCTCCCCCCCCCCCCCCCCCCCCGACAGCACTGCTGGCTCTCCTCTCCTGCTGCGGGCACACAGGGGGATGTTTCAGGATGGAGAGCGGGGGAAGGGCCACAAAATATATAATTTATTGTCCCCTTCCTTTCCTGAATGAATACAGTCAGTTATCTGTACCAATCACTCCTGTGTCCATTCATCACTAAAAAGCATTATAAAAACTCTGTTTACTATGCTTCAGTTTGTGAATGAGCAAGAAGCTTCAGAGTGCCTCCTATTCATTCATCTGTGCAACTGAGGCTGCAAGGAAAGGGACTGATAAATGTCCCCAGTCACTTCTGTCTTGTTAGAAATCACGGGCCCCATACAGCCTACCTAACAGCAGCCCTGCCCACAGGTGATGCTGAACCTCCATTACTGACAGAGCTGAAATCCAATGAATGACAAAGGCGGACTAGAGAGAGTCTAGCTGGGGAGGAAAAGGCTAAATAATGCTGGATGCCCTTTAGCCAGGAGATTAGGTGGGCTCTATATGACTTGCTGCAGCTATTCATGCACGTTGTGAGAAGCTCAGTGTGCAGTGAAATCAGAGTAAATTTTTGAGCAACCTGTACAACAGTGCAACACTGAAGGGAAAGCTGAACTCCAGCGATGATATAGTGGGGAAAATGATGATTTGATCCCCAGCAGATTTTGTAGGTTTACATATTTAAGGCTTAATGTACACGGGACGTTTTTACAACCTCTCCTAAATGATTTAACTTGACAGATAAAAACCCACGTTTAAAAACGTCTGTTTTGACACGTTTAGAAGCGTAAAAAAAAAAAAAAAAAAAAATTCTTCATTTTCAAAATAGCCAAAAATGAAAAAAACGCCCTTAAAAAACAAAACACAGCAAAACGCTGGTACCACGTTTAGCGTCTGAACTCATTTTTTTGCCTTCAAAAGAAAAGCCTCTAAAAGGCAACTGCCTAAAAACGACCCTGTGTACATGCACACATAAGACAACATTGGATAAGTTCAGGTGCAGCTGAAAAAAGCAGCCAACTGCCTCTGAACGTGAACATGAGGTCTTAAGAAATGAAGGGTCTATCGTTTTTATCATAGGTGTATTTTAAAATGATAGAGAGACAGAATATCAACCAAAAATCCAGAAAAAAAAAAAAAAAAAAAAAAAAAAAACAACATACTACAAATGTTATAAATGGAGTTGCAGTTCAGTGAGTAAAATAAAGTATTTGATCCCTGTCATGGAACGTCCCACACTCCGCTTGAGTGCTTCCGTCAGTATACCACCGCTCATAAGCGCAAAACAAGACAAGACTTGCTTAGCTGCTAACATGGACTCATTTATAAGAACTTTTATTTATAAGAACCAAAATTACAAGTCTTTATATACCGTTAAAGAGGAGGTTCCCCCCTCCTGCTGATATTACTCTAACAATACAACTGTAAGCTAATTAACATGAGCTAGTTTACTAAAACATTTACCCAGACTAGATGACATGACCTGTAGGACACAGACTAGTGGTCACTGAGCTTCACACAGTAGTATAAACACAATAGCAGGAGCTAATTACAATTAACAATACAAACAACAATGAGTTGAATACTCTGAGAAGCTGTGGTAAGCCAGACTACTTATTTACAATAAACACATTATAGCAGACAACAATACAGGTAGTTGGAGTTGATATTAGCATCTCCTCACAGTATGTGTCCCAACAGTATGAATCAGTCACTATTGCTAATATGGCAAATACAGGATCCCCAGAGTCTTTTTTTTTCCTGGGGGACAAGGACCCGAATCCAAAGTAACACCACCTCAAGGGTACCCCAAATGCCAGTGCCCATAATCTGTAGGCAAGAAGCTGACATTCAGTCCCCTCCAAAAGCCTCTGTCCCGGGTGAGTCTGTCACAATCCCCAAGCAAAACATGACTTAGTACTTGGTGCAGAAACCCTTGTTGGAAAGCACAGAGATAAGAAGTTTCTTGTAGTTGGTTACCAGGTTTGCACACATCTCAGGAGCGATTTAGGTCCACTATTTTTTACAGAGCTTCTCTAAATCCTTAAGGTTTCTTGGCTGTCTCTTGGCAACTCGAAGTTTCAGCACCCTCTATAAAGTTTCTATAGGATTAAGGTATGGAGACTGACTAGGCCACTCCATGACCTTAATGTGCTTTTTCTTGAGCCACTACTTTGTCACCTTGGTGGTATGTTTGGGGTCATTGTCATGCTGGAAGACCCATCTTCAGGTGTTCTGGCTGAAGGAAGAAGGTTCTCATCCAAGATTTTACAATAAGTGGCCCCGTCCATTGGCACCCCCAATGCAGAAATGTCGGCCTGTACCTTTAGCAGAGAAACAGCCCCAAAGCATAAGGTTTCCACCTCTGTGCTTGACTGTAGGGATGGTGTTCTTAGGGTCTTATAGTGAGCATTTTTTTCTTCCAAACACGGCAAGTCGAGTTAATGCCAAAGAGCTCAATGTTGGTCTCTGACCACAGCACTTTCTCCCAATCCTTCTCCGAATCATTTAAATGCTCATTTAAAAACTTCAGAAGGGCCTGTACATGTGTCTTCTTGAGGAGGGGGACCTTACGGGCGCTGCAGGATTGGCATATTGTGTTACCAATGGTTTGTTTGTTGACTGTGGTCCCAACTGCCTTGAGATCATTCACAAGCTCCTCCCGTGTAGTTCTGGGCTGATGATCCCTCACTTTACTCATGATCATCCTTACCCTATGAGGCGAAATCTTGCATGGGGCTCCAGACGAAGGGTGATTGATGTTTATTTTGTATTTCTTCCATTTGCGAATAATTGTGCCAACAGTTTTCTTCTCACCAAGCTTCTTGCTGATGGTCTTTTAGCCCATTCAAGCCTTGTGAATGTCTACAATCTTGTCCCTGACGTCCTTCGACAGCTCTTTGGTCTTGCCCATGACGTTGAGGTTTAAATGGAAGAAAGATTCAGTGGACAGGTGTCTTTTATACACATAACGAGTTGTCGTTAGGCACACCTTCAATTGACAAGACTAATCTGTGTACCACATGAACACATACTGTAGCCAGAATTATTGTTGGTTGATAGGGGATCAAATACTTATTTTACTCACTGAACTGCAACTCAATTTATAATATTTGTATTTTTGGTTGATATTCTGGCTCGATCATTTAAAATACACCTATAATAAAAAATTATAGATCCTTCATTTCTTTGTAAGTGGGTAAACTTACAAAATCTGCAAAGCTATAATATAATCATTTTCCCCACTGTACATTTTGCATATTTAAAAACTGGACCAGCTTGGCCCAACGTGTAATACCTGTTTGGCCTCTGTAATTTGTAAATGGTTGTAGTAGCCTGAGCAACAGAAGTCATACAAAAACATTAAAGACTGGCCCAGCCAAACATACATGTCTACAGTATATACTGTGCAGACTTAACAAAGGAAGCCCATACTTTCTGCACTAGCCAACTCTGACATTTCAATACCGACATATCACTTATAATTGATGGCAGACATTATAAAATCCTCAGCCAGTCTTTGTGTCCCCCTATACTGTAGAACAGAACTTGATAATCAGTTTTGGTCTCCAGGTAATAGAAGATGTTAATGCCACTTCAAAAAAAAGCCCCATGAAAGGATCTATTTGACATATCAAAAGCAAATGGCCTAAAGGGGGGGCTGGATATTTACAACAACCCACAACCTCCCCACTGGGCATCATTCCCATTACTTCCCCATAACAAAAGCTCCAGCAACAGCACACAGCAAGGTGTGAGGCTCTGCAGGACCTCCACACCAACCACAGCACAACGGACTCCCCTGCAACAGAAGACAGGTCTGCAGTGTTCTGCCAAATCCTCAGCACCTGACAAGGAAGGCTAAGATCTCCACCGGGATCATTCCAAACTATAAGACCTCGTGCACACTGGACGTTAAAATAACGCCAGTAGTTTTGCAGTGAGTTTTTAAACTTTTTTTCAACATTTTTGCAATAGCGTTTTTCTGCGTTAGTGTTTAAAATTTTTTTTTTTTTTCAATGGATCAAAAACGTTAAAAAACGCTGGTGAGTGAAGTTTTTGAACGTTTATCAGCTTTTATCAGCGTTAGAGCGTTTTTACAGCTGAAAAACGTCTCTCAGAACCCACTAGTTTTGGGGTTTTTTTACTGCTCAAAAACATTACTGCCCAAAACTACTGATAATAGTCTATGTGTGCATGGACACATAGGATAACATGATGGAGAGTTTAATGACTGTAGAAAAAAAAACGTCTACTGCCCAAAATAGCTGCTGTAAAAACGTCCAAAAACATCCAGTGTACATGAGGCCTTAGGATCCTTCAACCTAAATCCAATTGCGTCCCCGCAGGTGTCCTTTAACTCTCTGCAGCAAGATCTCCTGTTCTCGTCTCCAGATTCAATCACCAGGTGTTACTCCAGCTGCAGCAAGAGAGGTCTCCCCTTTTCAAGCTACACCCTACTAAAGTTATGAGAAAAAAAAAAAAAAAAAAAAAAAATCAGCAGTCACGGAGATTTCCAGATAGCATGAGGTATGAGTGGAGCATGGGAAGTTCCAAGTTGAGTTTCACCTGTTCCTGTTAGGCCACCCAGCTGCAGTGTGTCCCTCCCAGCATTCTAGTGCTCCCAGGAGGGACAGGGGCAACATCCAGCCCTTCTGCAGGGAGGGACACACTGCAGCTGATTGGCCCAGTGTACAAAGATCTTTACATTCTCCATCATAAAGTCAAGACGGATGATAGGAGCCCCTCATAATGGGCACAGCAGGTGTGCAGATTCAGAAATTTAGTGCAGAGATGGTGGAAGCCCCTCAATTGGCACGGCGATTATGCAGATCCAGGAACTGCAGAGATGGTGGAAACACCTCAGTGGAGACAGCAACTGTGCAGATACAGGAACTCTGTGCAGCAGGGATGGTGAGAACACCTCAATGGGCACAGCACCCGAGCAAATTCAGGAATTCGGTGCAATTATAGTGGGAACCCCTCAATGGGCACAGCAGCCGAGCAAATTCAGGAATTCAGTGCAATGATGGTGGGAACTCCTCAATGGGCACAGCGGGTGTGCAGATCCAGGAACTCAGCGCAGGGATGGTAGAAGCCCACAGAGGACACAGCAGGTATGCAGATCCAGGAACTCCGATCTCACCATTAGAGTTCCTGAGAACTAGAGGAGATTGTCAGGTGGTTTTTAACTCTTCAGCATCCACCAAAACAGATTAGGGGATGAACTGGCCTTTTAAAAAACACAAATTTGCCAGCCTGCTGGAAAATACCTGCACCTTGGCTACTATCACTCCTGAACACAAGTTGTCAGATGTTTGTTAGTCTGTGTGGAGAGAGATGCTGCATCACTTAGAGCAGTGATGGTGAACCTTGGCACCCCAGATGTTTTGAAACTACATTTCCCATGATGCTCTACTACACTGCAGAGTGCATGAGCATCATGGGAAATGTAGTTTCAAAACATCTGGGGTGCCAAGGTTCGCCATCACTGACTTAGAGGGATCCCACCACACAGCTACCATGGTTTTACCTACATTTGACAGCCGTGCAAAGAGGACAGACTCCATCTTTCTCAAGAATTTACTATTCTTTTTGGCAAATTAAAAAGAAATAAAAAAAAGTGAGTTAATCCCTTCAATCATTTTTCCATCATCTTTCTATTTTGTTTTGGATGAAATGAAGGGCTAGACCCCCTGCTAGGTTCTTATTGCTCTGTGTCCCCACTGTGGGGATTCAGGAAAGGAAGTAGGAGAAAACCTCTCCAGAGGGACACAACAAAAATACATTTATTTGTAAAGTGAGAAAAAGTTACAGGTTCTGAAAAGGTTTTGTTTTTTGTAATGCTCTTCGTGCCTTCCTATTCAAATTTCCAATTTCTTATCCAAGCCACTCATACATGAAATAGGGGGCAATCTCTCCAATTATCTTATATTTTCCCTTCCCCTGGTTTATTCTTTCGCCCTCACCTTCATGGCAATGAATTATTAAATAAATTCCTTCCTTATTTTAGACCCAGCAATCATCACTGGGTCTTGGTGCTTCTCTATGCAATGCAGGCAGATCATGGCTAATGGGAGGGGCCAGCAGGGTGCTGTTCATAGCTTCCTGAAAACATAACATCACCCTGCCGGTTGTCCTCTCAAGAGCTCTAAGCCTTGACGTAAATAGTGGGCTGGCTTCTGGGAGGAGTTATGCAAATATTAAGAATGCATTGATGGGTGGATGTCAGTCTGGTGGAGTGGGTGTTGCTTGTCTGCAGACCACCCTGAAAAACACCCACATGTGACGCTGAGTTTTCAATATTGGAAGAACTGAAATCCAAAGACAAAAAAAATAAAAAAGGGGGTGATCCAGAGTCAGTCAGGCTGGGGAGAAAAGGCATCGATGATGATGGATGTCCTTCAGCCCAGAATTTAGACAGGCTCCATGTGACCTGCAGCAGCTTTTATTGCACACTGCGAGAGGCTCACGAGGTGCAGTGAAAGCAAAGTGAACAAATTCAGTACAACTGTGCAAGACTGAAGGGAAGGCTGGAGTTCAACGTTAATTCATTACCATTTTCCTCACCTATGGTGACTCTGGACTTGGGAAACAAGCATGTTTGGAGGCTGTCCCAAATTCGAGACTTAACAAACCTCATTTCCCCATAGAGGTGTGAGGATCCCTGAGTGGGAAGTGATGGAGGCACCATACAGAGGCAGGCACCCCATGCTACAGATGATGAAATACGCTTCATTCAGTGGAAATCCTGATGGAGCGCTGCACGGCAATGTTGAAGTGCTAGTAAACCGCTGGGCGTTTTATTTTTTTAACCTAAAAAGCAATGTCATCATGTGCTAGTATGCATCGCATACTAGCACATTTTGTGAAACTTATCTGAAAACAAAGCCTTCCAGCACTGCACTGTCACCGCTGAAGGCACTTCCATTTTCACCCTCTCTTCCTTGTTGGGCCGTGGACTCCGGCTGTGTGTGAGTGGCCAGAGCCGCAGTGACGTCACTCCCACACATGTGCGCGGGCGGTGCCTTTTAGGACAAAAGACTATGAAGGAACGGCCCGGGTGGACGTTCAGAGCACAAGCGCTGGTAACATCACCAGCTGCATGTACAATAAACATCTCCTAAATGGTGCATGCTTTTACCGTGTACACACGAGTGGATTTTCATCCACCATCCAAGTTTTTTCCGATAGCATTCCGCTCAAGCTTGCCTTGCATACATATGGTCACACAAAAAGTTCTCTGGACTTTCTACCGTCAAGAATGCGGTGAAGTACAACACTACGATGAGCTGAGAAAATGAAGTTCAATGCTTCCGAGCATATGTTGAATTGTTTCTGAGCATGCGTAGGAATTTTGCACGTTGGAATTTGTACAGACGATCGCATTTTCGGATAGGAACTTTTTCCGACCGAAAAATTGAGAACCTGCTCTCAATCTTTTGCTGAGTCCGATGGAGCATACACACGGTCACATTTTCCGACCAAAAGCTCTCATCGGTCTTTTGCTGGCCAAATTTCCGATCGTGTGTACGGGGCATTAGGAGATCTTTACAGTACCTATAGGTAAGCCTTAGGCAGGCCTTGCATGTGTCAAATTTCAAAATAATTTTCTTTAGAAAATCTTATCTAAGAATTTTCGTTCGTATTTCGCACCATTAGTGGGCTGCAGCAACAGACAATTTTCGTACAGCCATCGAATTTGAGTAATCGGACATATTGGAAATGTTTTGAAAAACAAATGATTTTCTAATAAATGATTTGAGAACCATGCTAGAAATGTAATCGAAAAAGTAATGTGCAAGAAAATTCCTGGAAAGAAAAGAAGATTCCCAGCCACGAAAATTCTTTTCGGTAGCAACACATGTTGAAATTGAAGGCTTGGTTGGTTGAATTTCAAAATCAGTGGTGGCACCATCGGATCACAAAATGCACAAATTTTCTGATTTTCAAAAGAAGATCCTTTCAAAATTCAACCATGTATGGCCAGCCTTACCTATTAGGTAAAAGTCAGAGGGAGTTTACTCCCACTTTAAACACTTCAGCTACAGAAGGTTTACCCCCTTCATGACCAGGCCATTTTTTGCAATACGGCACTGCGTTATTTTAACAGACAATTGCGCGGGCGTGCTACACTGTACCTAAATAAAAATTTGTGTGTCTTTTTTTCCCCACAAATAGAGCCTTCTTTTGGTGGTATTTGATCACCTCTGCGGTTTTTATTTTTTGCACTATATACAAAAAAAAAAAAAAAAAAAAAAAAAAAAAACACACAAACACACAAACACACAAACACACACACACACACACACACAAACACACAAACACACAAACACACACACACACACACACACACACACAAATATGTTTTACTTACTGCTAAAAAAACACATTCCTAATTAGAAAAAATAAAAATAAAATTTCTTAATCAATTTAGGCCAATATTATTCTGCTACGTTTTTGGTTAAAAAAAAAATCCCAATAAGTGTATATTGATTGCTTTATGCAAAAGTTTACAGCGGCTACAAACTATGGTATGTTTTGTTTTTTGTTTTCTTTTTACTAGTAAGAGTGGCGATCAGCAACTTCTAGCGAAACTGCGATATTGCAGCGGACAATTTGGACACGAACTGACACTTTGAGGACCAGTGACACCAATCCAGTGATCAGTGCTAAAAATATTCACCATTACTGTACTAATGACACTGGCAGGGAATGGGATAAACATCAGGGGTGATCAGGGTTAAATGAGTTCCCTAGGAGTGATTGCTAACTGGGGGGGGGGGGGGGTGGGTACTTTGACTGGGGGAAATGTAAAGATCTGTGTTCCTGCTTAGCAAGAACACAGGATCAGCACATTCCCCTCTCACAGAACGGCCGTCTAAACCTTGTAGACAGCCTTCCCAAAAGAGTTGAAGCTATTATAGCTGCAAAGGGTGGGCCAACTCAATATTGAACTCTACAAACTAAGACCCCATACACACTATTAGATTTTCTGCAGATTTACCAAAACCATGTAGTGCAAAGGTCTGCCTAATTGCATACGAAATGAAACTCTTAGGGCTCTTTCACATGGGGCGGATCAGTGATGATCCGCCCCGTGAACATCCGCTTGGTCAGGGGGGGGATCGCTCCGCCGATCCTCGCTGAGCAGGAAGATGACAGGTCCGTCGCTGCACACTGTGCAGCGACGGACCTGTCAGAGCACCGCTCTCCCCTATGGGGGATCGGTTGATGACGGACCGTAGAGTCCGTCGTCACCCGATCCGATCACGGATGGAAAAGTAGGTTTTTCCTCCGTTACACTTTTTCGGATCGGCGTGGGTCGAATGTCAGCGGACATGTCATCGCTGACATCCGACGCTCCATAGACCTCCATGGAGTGTCCGTTCAGGTCCGCCTAAAAAACTGACAGGCGGACCTGAACGGACAGTCCGTGTGAAAGAGGCCTTAAGGTTTGACCTCATATTATATGGTTTTGGTAAATCTGAAGACAAAAACCTGCAGAAAATCTAATAGTGTGTATGGGGCCTAAGACTGGGATGCCATTAAAGTTCATGTGCATGTAAATGCAGGTGTCCCAATACTTTTGGTAAATATGGTGTATGTTACCCCACATAAAAGTACAATGAATGTGTCTGTGGGACTGCATCACCTCAATTATGGTTTAGTAGGAAGGGCATAGACACCAACTACTGTGGATCAATACCACTGCTAGAGCTTCCAAGAAATACAAGATGCTGCCCTTTTAATTTGCCCACCCTTTTACTTTATACGCTATATTGTATAAATGTTCTACTTTTTCCTGAAGGGAGATCTATATGTTTAAAGCCCCTTTCACACTGCAAGCACAGCGACGCTCGTTTCAGCGCTGTCATCAGCCGCCTTAAACCTATAGATTTCCCTTCAGGAAAAGGTAGAACATTTATACGGAATGCGAGCAGTTCACATTAAACTTTTTTGCAAGAATTTCTCAGTCTGCCATCTCTCAAAGATGCTTTTTAATCATCGAGATGGGAAAACAAATTAATGACAATATTAATAATGAGAGACAAATGAAGTGTCAGCTGTGAGCACTCCCTGCCCACAAGGAGTTAATGGTGTGACAGGATGCTGAGGGGTTGTTTATGTACTGAGCCTGCCTGGGCTCCTCCAGGACCCGTGTGACACGACTGCTGATGAGACTTCTCAGGGTTTGTGGCGGCTTTATAGGTCCCACCACACCCCTATAATCAGCCTGGCAGCTGCTGCGCTGTACTGAGGCTCCGGCTTCCTGCACCTGGGGATCTCCCAGTTGGCCGCGTGGTAACGAGCGCCGCGTACAAAACAGCCTGGGAGACGTGCAACTGACGAGTGACGACTGCCGCAAGAATCTTTGTTGTGGGATGAAGGCAGAGGTAGCAATAATCAATGTCAGGAAGGAGGAGTGCAGCTCCACTCGCAATAAAAAAACAAAAACAAAAAAAGTGTGTTAGGCCGCTTTCACACTGTGGGACTGTTCAGGTCCGCCTGTCAGCGGACCTGAACGGGCGCTCCATGTTAGTCTAGTCTATGGAGCGACGGACGTCAGCGGCGACATGTCCGCTGACATCCGATCCGCTAAAAATCAGACGGATGGCCCTACGTTCGCATCCGTCCCTGGTGGATCGGATGAGGTCTGATGACATGCTTTTCCGTTTTTGTACGATCTCTCCATAGGCAGCAGCGGCACTCGACAAGCCCCTCCCCGCTCAGTGAGCAGAGAGGGACCTGTCAGTGGAGATCAACGGAGAGATCTCCTGCTGAGCTGGCAGACAGAGGCGGACTCCATGGCAGCGGATCCGCCTCATGAGAATGAAGCCTTAGGCCTCATGTACACTGCTGCTGTTAAACGGATGTTCAGAGGCAGTTGGATGCTTTTCTGAACTGCCCCTGAACTCATCCAATGTTATCTTATGTATACATGTACACAGGTTAATTTAATGTCGTTTTTAGGCAGTTGCGTTCATAGGCTTTTCTTTGAAGGCAAAAAATTAATTCAGACGCTGAAGTTTCCGACACCAAACGTAGTAACTCGCATTTAGCCACGTTTCGTGTACAGGCATTTTTCATTTTTGGCTATTTTGAAAACAAAAAAAAAAAACAAAAAATTTTTCAAAAGCTTCTAAACGCAGCAAAACGGACGGTTTAAACATGGGTTACGTCAAGTTAAATCGTTCTGTATCAAAAAGAGTATATTTTGCGCTAGCCATATGTAAAAAAACAATAAAGCGGTGCAGCTGCTCGTGTAAGTCAAAAATACAAATAGGACCCAAACAAAATAACAAACAAAAAAAAAATAAATACATGTATCTTGATACAATGTATACAACTACATTTCCGTGATTCACCACTATTCTCGTGAAGAAATGTTTAAAAAAATAGATACATTTTCAAACTAGCTGAAATATCTTGTTTATGCAAAGTTTATATGTCACAAATAAGGAGCAACTAATTTTACTCCATTTACTTTTAGGGCTCTTTCTCACGGGGCGGATCAGTGATGATCCGCCCCGTGAACACCCGCTTGCTCAGCGGGGATCGCTCCGCCGATCCCCGCTGAGCAGGAAGATGACAGGTCCATCGCTGCACGCTGTGCAGCTACGGACCTGTCAGAGCGCCGCTCTCCCCTATGGGGGGATCGGATGATGACGGACCGTAGTGTCCGTCGTCACCCGATCCGATAACGGATGGAAAAGTAGGTTTTTCCTCCGTTACACTTTTCGGATCGGAGCGGGGTCGGATGTCAGCGGACATGTCACCGCTGACATCCGACGCTCCATAGGGATACATGTATGTCCGTTTTTCATCCGAAAACGGAAGGATGAAAAACGGACATACGGATCCCTCGTGTGAAAGAGGCCTAACTTATACCAATCGGTTAAACGAATAACTATTCAAATGGTGAAATATAGGTAAAAAGTTACTAAGTGCCTATTAAAACTGGTGCTTATGTGAAAAAAAAAAAAATCAATGTATAGATCTATGCGTTCATAATCTTTCAACACACCAATTAAATTATTACTTGTTCCTCTTTAAAAAAACAGCAGAAATAAAACACCCTTGTGATGTGTCATAAAAAATAAAGTCCATATGAGGATATCTTGTATTGTAGATCAATCTGTGTCGGCATCTGTGATCTCCACCTGGGTAGTAATCCAGAAAGTTTTTCCTGTTTTTCTTCAATGGAATAACAACAGGGTTATTCCAGATGCCGACAGGCGAATGCAACAAGCCTTTAAGATCTCTATAATTTGAGATCCTACAGATTCTGTAAGCGAGCATTTCTACTTTACCTATAGCGGGAAGATCATTTATTTGTTCCAAAGCAGAAGATTCATGATTGATCTACAATACAAGATATCCTCATATGGACTTTATTTTTTATGACACATCACAAGGGTGTTTTATTTCTGCTATTTTTTTTTTTAAAGAGGAACAAGTAATAATTTAATTGGTGTGTTGAAAGATTATGAATGCATAGATCTATACATTGATTTTTTTTCACATAAGCACCCGTTTTAATAGGCACTTAGTAACTTTTTACCTATATTTCACCATTTGAATAGTTATTCGTTTAACCAATTGGTATAAGCAAAAGTAAATGGAGTAAAATTAGTTGCTCCTTATTTGTGACATATAAACACATTGCATAAACAAGATATTTCAGCTAGTTTGAAAAATGTATCTATTTTTTTAAACATTTCTTCATGAGAAAAGTGGTGAATCACGGAAATGTAATTGTATACATTGTATCAAGATACATAGTTATTGGTGGCGCATATATATATATATATATATATAATATATACACACACACAAAATGAAAGCTGCTTTGCAATTTAAAGCTGAACTTCAAAGCTAAATCCATCTATCTACATATATTTTTTTTTTTTTTTTACATCCACACAGCACTGTCAGGCAGGTCTTATTCCTCCACTAATCTGACTGGACAGTGAAAAGAGAAGCAGCACACTGGTGAGTTCAATTCATGACAACTGACAGGCTCTTTATCTCTCCCCAGTCTGAACTCTGCTGCACCAGTACTGCGGGAGGCTGATGCGCAAGTACTGCAGGAGGCTGAAGCAAAGTCAAATTCAAGCACCTGAACGCTCCATGCACAGTAGCGTTTTGTTTTTTTTAAGCTAAAAATGCTGGTAACAGCTTTTTACAGTATCGTTTTTTGCAGTGTTTTAGGAGCGTTTAAGAGCCTTAGCGTTTCTGCAGTAAAAGGAAAAAGAAAGCTCAAAAACCGCTGATTCACTTATGCATTTTGCAGATTTGCACTACAGTCTATTTAACATGGTTTCACATGTATAGGTTTTGAGCTTCGGCCTCTAGGAGCAGGAAAAAAAAAAAAAAAAAAAAAAAACACTGCAAAAACACTAACGCTCCTGAAACGCTTCTACAAAAATCTATTACCAGTACTTTTTATCCAGCATTTTTAAGCAAAAAAAACAAAAACAAAAACAAAAACACACACACACACACACACACACTAATGTGCATGGAGCCAAACTCAATAAAAACAACGTTTTTTTCTGCTCCTAGATGCTGAAGCTCAAAATGCGCCAATAGCCTAAAGTAATGTGCATGGACACATAGGCTAACTCTACTTAGCTTCTAGGAGCAAAAAAATAAATAAAATGCTAATTACAGCTTCTAGGAGGCTTAAAAAAACGCTAGTGTGCATGGAGCCTTACTTTTTGCATTGAAAATTATACATTTTAAATGACCTATTAGTGAATACAGACCTGTATAAGGCTCAATGCACACTAGCATTTTTTTTAAGCTTCTAGAAGCTGTTATTAGCATCTTTTTCTGCTCCTAGAAGCCAAGTAGTGTTATCCGATGTGTCCATGCACACTACTTTAGGCAGTTAGCCTTTTTTGAGCTTCTAGGAGCAGCAAAACATTTTTTGCAGAGTTTCTCAAAGCGTTTTTCCATCAGAAACGCTGCTAAACCCGTTGAATAGCATTTTTTTTTTTTAGCTCCCCCCCCATTTTACTGCAAAAACGCTAATTAAACACCAACGCTCCTAACATTTTACTACAAAAAGCTATTACAGTTTTTTTTGGGTTTTTTTTTTACCCTAAAGTGTGTATGGAGCCTTAGGCACAGCTCATAGTACTGTGATGCGATTTTCAGTGTAATTATATAATGTAACTTTGGATGCAGTTAGTATCTTCTATGGAGCCATAATGCACTGAAATTGCACAAAAGCGCAGGAACCTTTCAAAATCGCACCCCACAGAGTTGCATTAATGTGAACGAGCACCCTGAATATAATGTAATTTTTCTGATTCCGTGCAACTCAAGTCATATATAATCCCACCAGTGTGAACCAACACTTAAAGTGTTACTAAACCCAAACTACAGTACGCAGCCGCAAGAAGTTTTCCTGCGCGTACTGTACATCTCACACTGGCTGCAATAGGAAAAACACATTTTCCTATTGCAGCGAGCGCGAGAGGGAATTCCCCTCTGGGAGCATACCAGGCCCTTAGGTCTGGTATGGATTTTAAGAGGAACCCCCCCCCCCCCCCGAAAAACCGGCGTGGGGGTCCCCCCCCCCCAAAAAATCCATACCAGACCCTTATCTGAGCACGCAGCCAGCCGGTCAGGAAAGGGGGTGGGGACGAGCGACCGCGCCCCCCCCTCCTGAGCTGTACCAGGCCGCATGCCCTCAACATGGGAGGGTGGGTGCTGCCCTGCGGGCCCCACCCCAAAGCACCTTGTCCCCATGTTGATGAGGACAAGGGCCTCTTCCCGACAACCCTGGCCGCTGGTTGTCGGGGTCTGCGGACGGCTTATCGGACTCCGGGAGCCCCCTTTAATAAGGGGGCCCCCAGATCCCGGCCCCCCACCCTATGTGAATGAGTACCCCTACCCATTCACCTAGGGGAAAAAAAGTGTTAATAAAAAAAAAAAAAAAAAAAAAAAAAAAAAAAAAAAACCAACAGACACACTACACAGGTTTTTAAAGTAATTTATTAGGCAGCTTCGGGGGTCTTCTTCTGACTTCAGGGGTTTTTCCGGCCTCTTCTCCCGATGTCTGGTTCTTCTCCGCTCTCTCCGGCCTCTTCTGCAATGACTTGTATAGGCATGGGGTGTGGTCACCGTGTGATGTCATCCAATGACCCTGCCCCCTTATAACGTCACAGTCTCGGGGCATGCTGGGACTGGAACGTTATAAGGGGGCGGGGTCATTGGATGACATCACCCGGTGACCACACCCCATGCCTATACAAGTCATTGCGAGGCGCTCACACAGCATTTCAGCAGGAGAGAGCGTCGTGTCAACATCGGAAGAAGAGAAGAGGGAAGAAGACGACGAAGAAGACTGGGCTACCGCCAGCAAGAGAGCGGCAAAAGAGCAGACGATAGCGGAGGAGCCCGGCAGAAGAACCGGACATTGGGAGAAGAGGCCGGAGAGAGCGGAGTAGAACCGGACATTGGGAGAAGAGGCCGGAGAGACCCCGAAGTCAGAAGAAGACCCCCGAAACTGCCTAATAAATTACTTTAAAAACCTGTGTAGTGTGTTTTTTTTATTGACACTTTTTTCCCTAGGTGAATGGGTAGGGGTACGATGTACCCCATACTCATTCACATAGGGTGGGGGGCCGGGATCTGGGGCCCCCTTATTAAAAAGGGGGCTCCCAGATTCCGATAAGCCACCCGCCCACCCCGACAACCAACGGCCAGGGTTGTCGGGAAGAGGCCCTTGCCCTCATCAAAATGGGGACAAGGTGATTGGTGGGGGGGGGGGGGGCGCAGGCCCCCCCTCCCCAAAGCACCCACCCCCCATGTTGAGGGCATGCGGCCTGGTACGGCTAAGGAGGGGGGCGCTCGCTCGTCCCCACCCCCTTTCCTGACCGGCCGAGCTGCGTGCTCGGATAAGGGTCTGGTGTGGATTTTGGGGGGACCCTATGCCGTTTTTTTCGGCGTAGGGGGTTCCCCTTAAAATCCATACCAGACCTAAGGGCCTGGTATGCCTTTGGAGGGGAAAGCATGCCAGTTTTTTTTTTTTTTTAATTTGGCGTGGAGTTCCCCCTCATGATTCATACCAAACACAGTGCCTGGCATTGGTGGAGATCCAAGTAGGATCCCCGCACAAGTGTGAAAACGGCTCGCAAGGTGTCAATCTCACCGATAAAAGTGGCGAGATTAACAAAATTTTAGGCAATACAGAAGTTGACCAAAGGGTGGTGGTAAAGAGCTACCACTGAAAAACCATGTGATTTGGTGAAATCTGGCTGAAAAAATTCTGACGTGTGTATGCAATACAAACTTACGGCCAACGCCCTTTGTACAAAAATCCACGGGAAAGTTTGTACAAAGTCCTATCGTGTGTATGAGGCTTTATACTCACTGTAGAACCTACGGGTTTAACCCTCTGCATTGTGTAAAAAGGCTGTTTATCCTGTCTTCTCTGACCCTCCCCGTCTTCCACTGTCCCCATTGCATCTGCTATAGAACAGAGCCTTTGAAGCACTCTGCGCATGCTCAGTTTGGTGTGTATTTTTTTTGGAGGGTGCATGTGATCAGCACAGGGCCAATCACCACTGTCCAGACAGTGGGCCAGGGGTCCTGCAGTCTCATAGGACAGTCAGAGAATGAAAACTCTTCCTACAAGCTTTAACCAGACATCGATAGAAGTCACAAATAAAGGGGCGGCAGAATTATGTCCGTGTTTCTCGGGTACGAAAGGCAGAAGGAGCCGGAGCACGATGTGACAGGAGCGGACACCTTGCTGTAGTTCATATTGTTTGCCATAAAAGAAGCACCCCAGTGACCGCATCCTTCGTATCATTCCTTGGTGTTGCTGACTAGCCGTTCAGGAAAGAGGGTGGAGGAACGTCGACAGAGCTCCCTGCGGAATATCCCCTGTGGTCTACACACTTCTTCTGAGCCTGTTTTGACCCCCCTGAATAAGGGTGGTTACAGGCTGTCCGGTAAGCCTCCATTTTTTTCTCACAAGGTGGTGGGCAGCACCAGCGGTGGAACATTGACCCAGAATATACATCTGGTTACCAATGTTTATGGACTTTATTTTTCAATTTTTCACTTCAGTATATTGATTGTTGTTCACTTATTTTCCACTTTATTATGCTAGGTTATGAGCACCTTATTGTTTGATTAATATTTATACTGTTTATTACAATTTAATGATTGATTTTTCACTCATTCAATACACTTCACTTATGTGATATTTGTCCAGCGCTGCACTGTTCTATCTATATCGATAGAAGTCACAAGACTGCTTGATACCGCTGATGAGAAAAGGTATTTAGCAATTTATATTTACTAAAATATTTCCATGTGCTGTGTATTGTGGGAGACCAGATATTAGTAAATGCAGGGTCCTGAGTGTAGAAGGCATTTTTTTTTCCTGGCTTCAAAAGGTAACAGTTCATTTTTGCGCAGTGTTTTCCAGAATCCTCACCTCCCTACTTCTGTAATGGACTCTGTACCACTGAGCTTGATAACACACTTTGAAAGAGAAGTAAACCCTGCGGTTGAGCCTTGGTTTGACCACCCCCAATCCCTATCCCCTTTAGCTGCAGAGGCAGCAGCCAAGGGTTTACACATCGTGTCAGGATTATACCACTTGGCGCTTTCAGCGGGCGCTACTGCCACCAATTGCAACCCATTCAAGTGAATGGAGCCATTGTGCAAGCTACCCCGCTAGTGTGGGTTTCAAGGGGTTAAAGAAGGTGGTGAGGAGATGATACAATGCCTCCTCATTGCCTGCTTTAACCTCTTGGTTGCTGTACTGCACAAGGTTGCAGGACCCTTTCAGATAGGTGGGGGTGACACTTGGCGGGTGCTACACCCACCAAGCGTGATAGGGTATACAATTACTGCTGTGGCCACAACATGTGTACACCCCTGGCCACTGCAGTTAAAGGGGGTGTGGAGGGTTAAAACCACTGCCCAAGTATGGTTTTACCACCCCCCAAACCACAAGTGTAAACATGCCCTTACTGTCCTGAGCTCCCAGTTGCTTGGCCTGTTATTAATGGTGTTATGTCCTTGATGACACTTGTTTAGTATTGTGTGTGGGCTTCACTTGAAAGACACACTGGCTTGACCAAAAAAGCTTAAAGATAATACAGGAGAGGAGTTTACCGTCAGTACACCGGAGCTTTTCTACTTAGTCTCTTGCAGCTGCTGCTGGCCCCAATCCAGGCCAACTAATGCGGGGATACAGAGAGGTGGAGTACAGGTGGAGGTCACGCCGCCCGGAGCCAGTACTAGAGAAGCAGTATTGACAGATGCGGCCACCTTCTCTCTCTGGGGGCGGTGCTTGTCCCGACCCAAGAAAAAAAAAAAAAAAAAAAGTCCCACTGCTTTGTATGAGGATTTGAGGTCCTGCAGCCACCACCGGGTCAGCAAGCCGAGGGCGTGATCAGTTACCTGGTTGTGATTGACTGGTAGATCTCAATCAATGGGTTGCCATCCCCGATAGAGGAATCAGGACCTCCTTCCTCCTGCATGTGATCCTTCTAGTGATAACTAAAGATCTAAATGAGGGAATTGGGATCTCCTTCCTCCTGCTGGTGGTCCTTCTAGTGATAACTAAAGATCTAAAGAGGAAAATTGGGATCTCCTCCCTACTAATGGCAAACTAGTCATGTACCCCACAATACTATTTGCCAGGCAACAGTTTTTACCCTGTAGTTCTGGCCAATATTGTACTCTAATGCCTCGTACACACGATCGGACATTCCGACTACAAAATCCATGTTTTTTTCAGACAGAGGTTGGCTCAAACTTGTCTTGCATACACACGGTCACACAAAGTTGGTTGGAAATTCCGAACATCAAGAACGCGGTCATGTACAACACATACGACGAGCCGAGAAAAATGAAGTTCAATAGCCAGTGCGGCTCTTCTGCTTTGATTCCGAGCATGCGTGGCACTTTGTGCATCCGAATTGCGTACACGCGATTGGAATTTACACGAAAGGATTTTGTTGTCGGAAAATTTGAGAACCAGATCTCAAATTTTGTGTGACGGAAATTCCGATGGAAACTGTCCGATGGAGCCCACACACGGTCGGAATTTCCCGAAAAAAAGGCTCCCATTGAACATTTTCCGTCGGACGGAGCATTAGAATTATTTTTTTTCCCTAACAGGTACAGCCAGAACACTAGAAACCCATGCGATCGAGGTTCACACCCTTGACATATTAAACAATTCTGGAAATAAAGCATTTTACAAACTTTTTCTACACCATCCTACAGAACAGGAAATATTTCCACCATGCAAAGCCTTTTAAAAACAACATTAACATGTGCAATATATGAGCGCTATCCAAATGCTGAAATTTCGATTGACTGAACAAGCCTCAGTACAGTAAGTACCTATTATAGATATTTTGTCAGGCAGCCAAATCTGACTAACATTTTATAAGCCTTTTAACGCTGTTTTTTTACAAGTGCCAGCGCTGCGTGTTAGGCACTGTACGCACTCTGCGGTTTGCGTTCTGTGTGGTCCTATGCGAACAGCATTGAAATGCTCCAAACTTTGAACGCCCTTCTTTTCCAACTTTTGGAATCTTGACATTTTCTGCACATTGTTTGTGGTTATTTTGTGGCAAGATTTAACAATATCATTACAAATAAAAATAATTTTGTAATAAATATCCTGACCCACTTTAATATAAAATTTCATAAAGAATAAAAAAAAGGAAAAATTCAATTTGGTTTTCTCTCATATATAAATATATCTCATTAAATTCTATAAAATACACAGTTTGTGTGGTCCTCAAACATGGAAAAGGATCACCTAAATATGACCTTTGAACTACAGACATTGTGCGACTGAAATTACGGCTGGCTTTGCACCTCTGTGTTACAATGAGTTACAGCAACGCATGTTACATAGTTAGTCAGGTTGAAAAAAAAAAAAAAAAAAAAAAAACACAAAAACACCACCACACAAATAGAAAACCTCCATATACACTATCCTATACCCATAGCTGATCCAGAGGAGGGCAAAAATAAATAAATAAAAATTAAAAAAACAAAACAAAGCATGATCCAATTTGCTCCAGTAGGGGGAAAAATTCCTTCCCATGTCCCTAGGGGGCATTCGGATAGTCCCTGGATCCACTATCCCTGGCATTACCTCTAAAAAAATAGTATCCAATTTTATTTTGTGCATTTAGGAATGAATCCAGCACTTTTTTTTTCTTAAACAATCTACTGAGCTGGCCAGAACTAACTGTTGAGGTAGTCTATTCCACATTTTCACAGCTTTTACTGTGAAGAAGCCTTTCTGTATGTGAAGGTTAATCTCCCGGCAATATTCCCGAGTGTGGCTCGGGGTTACATTTCAGCACCATTAGCGGTAACCCCGAGCCACACTCATGATTACATCTCAGGATCCTGGTACGGTATACTTACCTTGTCCCCAGGATCCTGCGATGTCCCCCCCACTGTGTCCGCGGGCTCTGTCCTCCTCCCGAAGTCTCTCTGTGCCGGGCTCCGTTCCCTGCGAGCGACGCGACGCACTGGGGCGGAGCCTGGCGGCAAATTAAAAAAAGTCAAAATTCATAACACATACAGCACTGTAATCTTACAGATTACAGTACTGTATGAAATTATTTCACATCCCTTTTGTCCCCAGTACTTTGTCCAATGCCCTGCATGAAGTTTTATGATATATACTGTTCTTTCTGCCTGGAAACTTGAGATTGTCCATAGCAACTAAAAAGTGTCCCTTTACGTCAAAAGTGGCTTTAGACAGCTAGAAAACAGTGACAGTAAATTAGAACACTTGCAGAGTTGAGCGATAGTGAATCGTGGGGAAATTATGTTATTATTATATTATATTCATTTATTATAAATTTATGATTTTGTGTTTCAAACGTCATCATACCCGGGATATCTACTAGACTCTTAGTGGACAGATTTAAGTGTGTTATCGCTAAGAATTACAGGCCTACAATATAAAACGCCAAATTTCTATGCAAAATAATTGTACCGCTTTGAGACGCAAAAATCTGAAATAATCATACCGCCAGGGAGCTCAAATCTCTATTCCTCCAGAATTAAATAGTGCTCCTTTGTCCTCTGTAATGACCTGAAAGTGAATAACTCAACACCAAATTCACTATATAGACCACTTATTTATACATGATGATCTCCTCTTAAGAGAATAAATTCAATTCCTCTAACCTTTCCTCATAGCTGAGCTCCTCCATGCCTCTTATCAGTTTGGTAGCCCTCCTCTGCACTTTCTCCATTTCCCCGATATCCTTTTTGAGCACTGGTGCCCAAAACTGAAATGCATATTCCAGATGAGGTCTTCCCAATGATTTGTGCATGTGTTGCGATAACATCAATGCACATTTAAGTATGGATCTTTGTCCAGGTTATTGTAGTACACACTCCAGCGTATCACAATGCACATGCTGCATTTTGTGTTATGTTGCATAAACAAAAAAAAACACAGAAAACTAAAACAAAACAAAACAAAAAAAAAAAGGAATGATGCAGGTACGTGCTTTCCTTCCTCACTTTCAAACGAATAGGCTGCCTCAACACAACACATGCGAACATGAGAAACACTCTGCACTAACAGTGTAATCAAACTAAAATCCTGGATGCTGAGAATCACTAAGGGCAGAACCAAAAAGTCCTCAGTGCAGCAGCAGGAACGTTGGGCTATCAGATAGTGATACCGTTTTCTAAGCCATTTGTGTGCAGACATTCTGAACAGAGCCCAAGAAGATTTTCTTAAGGATTGGTCTACACCTGACAGGTCAAATCGCATGACAAGTTGCAGCCTTTGCGGCGCCGCACCAATTCGCAAAAGTAGTTGCTGCACTACTTTTGTTGAGTTTGGGTGCGAAATCGATAGACATCTGTGCATGAAGCCGCACAGACATGCCGCTTTGAAATCGTGGGGCTTCAGATGAAGTCCCACGATTTCAAAGCCATGTACAATGTGAACGAGGGCTAAAAGAAGCAGGGCCAAAGCTCTTTTGGACATATTTCTCCTGTGTGTCATAGAAGTGCACTTCATTCTACACTCCTGTGACCTGTATTCAGCTAAAGTGCGCTGTTGGCTGATGTCACTTAGCCAGTCCAGGCTCTGGAGAGATCCTGACTGTATATGCTGGGATCCACCCGGATGATTGGACCAGCAACTGGCTCATCCTCTCAATGTACCACTGAAAGCCTGAGGCAGCCGCTCCCTCCACAGTCTGGTGCTCCAGTGAGCGCTGGAGGGGCAGAGCAGAGAGCCAGTGGCTCACAGTCACTGCTTTCTGAAGACAGATAACTGAGCGATCAGCAGTCTTTGATCGCTCATTTCTCCGTCTTAGAGGGGACAGGAGACCAATGCTGCATCCGCCTAGGGGAGTATGAAGGTTTTTTTATTTTTTCCCCAAATCCCACACTTCTCTTTGAATGCATGCATAGGAGTAAATTGGTTCATATTTAGGAGTATTACACAGGGATAGATAGTTCCATTCATTCCTAGAAAATGGCTCTCTTCAAAAGGTTGCAAAGCGCTTTCTGTGCATTTACAAAGTTAAAAAGGGCTGAAAATGAGCCTAAAAAACAAAAAACACAACTCTGGACAGACATGTGTCGGACGCCCAAGACAAAAGGATTTTTTTTTTTTTTTTTTTTTTTGTGCATAAAAGAAAAATTAAGTTATCCTTTCCCAGAGATCCACAGCAGCCAGAATCCACATAGCTCCTCATGTGCTTCCTGAACTCTACCTTCACGTCTAGAAGTCAGATTTAAGCTTCTAATACACCTAAATCTAAGAAGAACTTGTTTTACCAACTGCACAAATCGATCCGATCATTTTATAAAAAAGGATTGCAATATTTCGACTGGCACAATAACATTGCCACTTTTAAAAGGTGAACTTGAGAAAAAAAAAAAATAAATAAATAATAATCAGCAAATACAGTACAACCTCAGAATGTGAGTAACGCGGTTTACGAGCGTTTCACAATACGAGTGGTTTTAAAGAAAAAAAAATTAAAAATCCTGCCTCGGTTTGCAAGCGTTGTCTCGCAAGACAAGCAGGATTCAAGCCTCTGGGGTATGCAGTACCGCATTTGGCCAGAGGTGCGGGAGCTTCTCCAAGTGTTTCTGAGTGTCTCTGGTGCCCCCCCCCCGGTCCATTATGGCAGCGCCTGTTAGCGGGCATCCACTAACCTGCTCCCGCCACGTCCCTCACCTTGTGCCACTGCCGCATCACCAGCCATCCCAATAAAGTGAATGGGACTCTCGGTGAGTCAACAGCGGGTCAGAGGAGGAGCCGCTGCGGAACAGAGATGACAGGTGCTCTTTAAAAATTATGATTTAAATCAAGTTTTATTTTACTAGTGATTTAAATCAGGATTTAAATCAAATCCACCCTGGCCCAGACATCAAATACCTGTCCACTACCAGAAATCCAGGACAAAGTGTGTTACTGGCAGGATCACCATGGGAAAATAAAAAGGAAAAACTGCCTAAAAGAAAACAAGTGCAGCCACCACATCTAAGGATCGTTTAGATACACTTTAAATATTTCTGCCGAGTCAAAAGAGGAAATCTAAACATTTATGACCAGCATAATGGTGGCCACACATCGATATGATTGTACATTCACTTATTCAGTTCGATCAAGTGTGCTCTCAATGGGATTGGCTGCGATTGAATTTTGTTGATGACTTTTGATCGATCAAATATTTGTATGCGCGCATCAGAGGATTCACATTAGATTATTTCTGATAATTCGTGTTTTTCATCAGCATTTTCAGTAGACCACAAAATGCAGAACAGCACTGCATGTGTGGCTTCATTCAAATGTTCATGAACGCTCATACCTAAAAATTGCTCACAAATTGCTATGCTTATGGCCACCTTAATGCCTGGTACACACTATGAGATTAGCGGACGAATGATTGTCTGTTTTTTTTTTTTCTGCATGCTAGTCTCAGATCAAAAATGAAGAAATTTAAAAAAAATTCTCGTACAACAGAATAAAAACTCAGAAGTGATGTAGTGTGTTGTGTATTTATATTGTATTTTCAGACAACTTGACTGATTAAACTAAAAATCGCACGATCTGACATTATATGAGAAAAGCTATTATCGCACATTCATTATGCTGGCAGCACAGGCTACGTGCAGCAATGGTAGAAGCAATCTGTGCTCCAGCCCAGACCCCCCTACATCAACCGGGGAGGAGTTCGGGGCACTGGGGGCGTCAACCATCTACATGAAATGGGTAGAGCTTAGCGTCCATCCCCATCATAACACAATGCCACGTGCGTGCACTCACATCGACCTAAAACACACAGAGCTGGAGCAGGCTGGCTGCAGGATTATCCCCTCCGCTCACACAAGGAAAACCCACCAAGTTCTCCTCGCTTTGACAAAAACAAAAAGAAAGCCACATTTTCCCAACCCAGAAATTAACTTCAAAAACTTTACAAAATCGCCTGTGCAAATTGTTTCTGCAGTTACAGATTTTTCATCATGTACAGAAAATAAATCAAGATTTCAGAAAGAGCTTTTTTTTTTTTTTGCAAAAAAATTATTTTATACCAAAACAAAAAAGTCATAGCAAAGTAAATGGCTTTGAGGCTAAAACCAACCAATTTATTTATTTTTTTGAATAATGGAGAGCTTGAATTTGTTGGGTTAGTTATGGACAACAGAGATACATTTCTTCTTGGTTTTGAATATATCCCCATTCAGATCTTTAGCGTCACATCACCAGAGCCATAGCGGGCATGGAGGACCTCAAAGCTGGCAATAAACAGAGCCGTTTTAATAAGTTTTGACTAGCTTATCAGGTAAAATAAGTGAATACAACGTGCCATCAACAGTTTATATATACACAGCGGGTAAAATAAGTATTGGACACAGTTGAGAGCAGAGGGGCACCTTATTTTAAATTTTCAGGGTATAGGCAGATAGTGCTGCTGTTTCCGCTGCACCTCAGTGGGTAGAGGTGGAGTTGGGGGACCCCATCAGGAAGGCTGTATAGGGCCCTATGATTTCTAACAGCAGCCCTGCATACATTGGTGTACGTGCCTTTCTGCATGATCCTATCAATTCCTTATGGACCATCAAAATGCATCCATGCATCAAAAAGAAGTTGCACTTTCCATCAAACTGAACTGCATGCATTGTGGTGCAATGCTGGTAAAAAAAATAAAGTTGTGAATTTATTGATGCGTTTTCGGGGGCTGTTGGAAATTATTAGGGCCATACAAAAAAAAAAAAAACAAAACACGTACAGCATTCACAAGCAATGTGTGTCGATGCATGAAAACACGCGATAGCGTGCACATAAGTGTGAATATGGCCTGGTTAATAGGCAACTGCCTATGTACATGACGTTCCTAAAGCCTGGTTCACACCTATGTATTTTTCAGCGCATTTTGAGTTTTGCAGAGACGCACTACAGTCCATTTAACATGATTTCCTATGGGTCACATTCATATCTGGGCGTTTCCCCACCGGTGCCTTTTTTGGAATGGGTCAGGGACTTTTTTCCTGCAGCAGATTGTGTTTTTGGTTCCACAGACCAGTGTTTCTCAACTCCAGTCCCCAAGGTGGCCCAACGGGTCATGTTTTCAGGCTTACCATTATTTTGCACAGGTGATTTGATCAGTTTAACTGCCTTAGTAATTACCACAGCTATTTCATCTAAGGGAAATCCTAACAACATGACTTGTTGGGGTGCCTTGAGGACTTGAGTTGAGAAACACTGCCATAGACTAATGGAAATGCGCCAAAACGCAGTTTTTGATGCATCTGCTGGTTTCTCTCGCCTCCGACACCTCCCAAAAATGCATGCGGGAAAAAAAATGCATCAATCACAACCTGAATAAGTGTGAACAGATACATTTAAGAAACAAAATTTGCCATCACCATCTCCACAATTTGGGCTGCCATGCACGTCTAAATGTGATGCCTTTTTTAATCTGAATCGACGTGGAAGCTGCATGTCAATACACCCAAAACGAAAGCCTTTTTCACAAAGCTTTGCAATGGTCCATTAGAATGGAGCACAAAAAAAAAAAAAAAAAAAAACAAACAAAAAAACACAACACACACACACACGTATTCCTTTTTCCAAGCATTACCCCTGTGCTAGAAAATGAAATGCAGCACAACTGATGAGAGCTAGAACCTTCAAGAAGCCCCTTCAGTGCCCCAGGAGGGGTCAGACCTTTCAGGCAATAAAATATGGCAAAGTGGAAAAGTTAAACTTTTTGTTGCAAGAGGTAATTGGCTCCAGCAAGCAAACAGTTACACGGCCCCCTCCCTGTGAAGTTTTTCAGGCTCCTCCAACCACATTAACACTACAAAGAGACGCTGCATCACCCTGCCAACTGACAAGAGGCTATAATGACTTCACTACAGCTGGCCATACACACAGGGATCTGATGTCTGGAAGAGAAAGACCCTACGTTACCTAACATGCGCATCTAATATTCCAGCCCATCGCCCAATTACAGGCTGTGAAGGAAAACAAAGTTAGCTCTACACTTTCCAAACAGCAGCATCCATGGGCACCATCCTGATAGCTTGTCAAAACAATCACTTACATGCCACAAACGGGAGGACTGTCTCGAAACCTTATAGGAAATGTGAAAATCCTAACTGTCGTGTTAATGCAAAATACACTAGGGAATTACCGATACCAGTGCCGATACTAAGCATCTGCATGAGTACTTGATATCTAAAACGATATCTTTTTCGCGTGGCACTGTGCGATTTGAGCCCATACAAAATGAATGGGCTTAAATTGCACTGCAAAGAATCGCATGTGATTTTAACAGGAATGTGATGCAATTCCTGTCCGAACCACGTGCCTGTGTGAGCCCAGGCGAGTACTTGAGGAAAAGTATTGGTACTTACCCTAAAATACACATTATACACTATATGGCTGAAAGTATGTGGACCCTGCTCCCAAAGACTGAGTTTAGGAGGTTCACACAGGGGGCGACCTTTCAGCCTGACAAGTCGCGCTCCATTCAGTACAATGGAACCGTTCTAATAGGAGCGACTCAAGTCGCTCCAACCTAGGAAAAAGGTTCCTGTGCTACTTTGGGGTGACTTCGGAGCGGCTTGCATTGACTTCTATTAAAGAGTCATTTGCAGGCCACGCTGAGGTCGAGCTGTGCGCGGCGGCTTTAGAGTCAGGCGACTTTGAAGCCGCCCATGTGTGAACCGGCATGGAAGGTACTGTAATACTACAGCAACAAAGACAATTTGGGGAAGGTCCACTTCTCTTCCTGCATGACAAAGCAATCTCCATGAAGACATGGTTTGGCCAGTTTGGTGTGGAGGAATTCAACCCCTCTGAAACCCTTTGTAATGAATTGGAACACTGACTACTATCCAGTTCTTCTCATTCAACATCAGGACCTCACCCTGCAAATGGGCACAAATTCCCACAGGCATCCTCTACAATTTTGTGGCAAGCCATCCCAGAAACAGTGGAGGCAGTGGGGTGCAACATCATATCACTGGCCACGGCTTTGGAATGGGATATCCAACAAGCTCATGCAGGTGTGACGGTCAGGTGTGCATTACTGGATGTCCACACATGGAGATTTTCCATGGCATAGACAGCCTAAAAATGCTCTTCTTATCACTACTCCAACAAACCTGTTTAAGGAGTATTGATGCAAAGACTATGCAGCATACCAGCTGCATAAACAGCCAATGGTTTGGATTTTCAATGCAATAGACGAGTGTGAACAGGTTCTTATCTGTTTAGAGTTTTATCTAACAATCAGACATAGTTGGCTTTTCCCACAGCTGGTGGGGGCTCACAACTTTGTATCTCATGGTACAATTGTTGCAGCTTCGGAAAAAGTTAAAAGGGAAAATGTGAAGTCATAATCTGAACGGGTTAATGCAAAGTGCAACTTGTGCACATCCCTGTCCCCCAGCTCAGTCATATTGTCCCCCTCCCAGAAGCAGTGCTGGCCCGAGATGACACAAAGTGGCCAGAACAAAACAAACACAGGGGCTTCCCCCAGTGCCAAAGCCCATCCACCCAGCCCACCCCCCTCCACCAACTATCAACAGGACCCAGAACAAAACCCTTCCATTACATCCAGCAGATTGCATCCCAAAAGAGAGCCACGGGAGGGAGCAAGGACAGCCCCACACTCCGCCGGCTTAACCCTTCGTGGACAACTGACGACAGAGAAAAGGCACACTTCAGCAAACTCTCAGGACCACATAAACATGTGGTCTTGAGATATACGCAACTTGCATATTTTTTTTCAACCCTCTTACACTGATATCAATATACTGGAATGATTATCAATTTTCTTTTGAACAACAAAGATCCCTTGTACACATGAACCACCAAATGTGAAATATGTCCCCACGCATTTGTACATGTTCTTGCCCTGTCCTTAAAGGAGGACGAACAAAAAGTTTTCCATTGAGATTTAGAATCACCCCTTTGGACCATGGTGTGAACCCGTTAATCGCCACCAAAGCGCACTGCCTGCAGGCCCAAGTCTCTGAGCTAAAGACATCAATAAAGCAACTAGGGGCCCATTCACACTTGGGTGCTGCACAATGAACACTATGTGTAGTGCATTGTTGTGACATTCCCTATGAATGCTGCCCTAACACATGGGGGTTGATTTACTAATACTAGAGAGGGCAAAATCTGGTGCAGCTCTGCATGGTAGCCAATCAGCTTCTAACTTCAGCTTGTTCAATTAAGCTTTGACAAAAAAAAAAAAAAACCCACATGGGGGCCGATTGGTTTCTATGCACAACTGTACCAGACTTTGCCCTCTCCAGTTTTAGTAAAATCAACCCCAATGTACAGTAGAGCCCAAGGCACTGTACAACATGCATTGTGGTTGGTCATTAACCATCATGGTGTGTTCATAATGACAAGTTTCCCTTAATGCAATGTACGTTAACATGTGCCATAATGCGTATAAAAGCATGTGCCATAATGCACAGGAACAAAAAGCTTAAATGGTAATAAACCTCTGACATTAAAAAAAAAAAATGAACAAAGCATATCTATATAGTGTGTACTTGTCTCAATCTAGAGTACCAAGCGTCATTTCTGTCTGCTGCTTCGTTCCTTTGCTATCAACATGAGTCACTTCTGACTAGTTTTTCTGACACC
The DNA here is from genome assembly GCF_042186555.1 of Aquarana catesbeiana. Lineage (NCBI taxonomy): Eukaryota > Metazoa > Chordata > Amphibia > Anura > Ranidae > Aquarana > Aquarana catesbeiana. The sequence continues at coordinate 547,640,294 of NC_133326.1, forward strand.
AAGAGAAAAAAGTGACCAGGGAGGGAGCTCTAGCACACAGCCTGTGATTGACCGCTTCAGCTCTGTTCCTGTGTGCTGTAAGAAGGGGGTGTGTCCTTTCCCTCCAATCAGCTCTCACTGAGCTCTGCAGAGTGTAACTTCAGCTGTCTGCCCCCTTGCTTTCTGGAAACTGAGACAAGCTGTATAAATTCTTTGAACAGATGTAGAGATGACTGCAGATAAACAGGTACAACATGTGTAGGAGAATTTGTTTCATCTCTCTATCACCTGAGGCCAGTCACTTCACTGGTTATATGTAAGTGTTTACAAGCACTTTAAGTGTGAATGGGCCTTTATACTAGCCTCTGTGTCCCTGACTGATAAATACGCTGAGTCCCGGGTATCATGACATGTGTGCAAAGGCTCAGTGGTCAGTCAGGTCTCTCATGGACATTTATGGGACCAAGGCAATGTAAGTTAGAGAGGTAGATGTAACTCGTATGACTATGCAGCCCTTCCTCAATGCCCATGCATTTACCATATGTGGAAAAACATTTTGATTTTTGCATAACTTTCTCAGAAGCCAACTCACTGCTTGTATTGGTGCTGAGGGCTCGAGAGGAATGTTGAGGCAGGGAGATGTGAGATTTTCAGGAAGCTATGCACTGCACCCTTCCCACCAACCATTATCTGCCTGCATTAAATAGTGAAGCACAGAGACCCAGTGATGACATCACTGGGGCTAAAATAAGGCATGTAATGAAAACAGAAAGGCTTTATTTAAAAAAGTAATTAGCATGTCGATGGGGGGGGGGGGGCAGGGAAGGCAAAATATAAGCGGATTAGACCTCAGTATGGGGAATCTCCCCAGGCAGCTCTGAGGACAACAAGTGACAGAGAATTGCATCTATTCACTCTTCTATACAAAACAAACAACTAATTAAAGAAGAAATATTTTGGCTTTAAAAATACTTATGAAAAGGATACAAGACTCCCACTGCATATATGTAAATAAAATGACTGAGAAACATTGTAACGAATTATGTGAATCGCCATCATTAAACAACTGTCACTTATATCACTGAAGTACATCTAGCCTAGAGTGTAAGCTCTTTGGGTGCAAACAATTTGACTACTACTTTTTAGAGGCCTGGCAGGAAATGTTGGATATTTTTAAAGCTTTACATCAGGTTGCAGAAGGACCACAACACCCAATCAAGTGTCTGCTCAAAGATAACGCTAGACCTATGACATCACAACTCTTCAGCTCATGTGATGTCATAACTGCTGGAAGCTGACAGAAGGGAGAGGGGTGGTAGTGAAGGGGCTTTAGAGATTTCCACAGAGACTTCCGCAGGATGAACGGGATTTGTGCAGTCACAGTAGAAGATGACCCCGAGACACAAAGACGGGAGATGTGACATGAAGCCTGACAGACGGAGCCCTAAATTTTGGGACCAACTGCTGCCTGGTAGCGTCTGGCAGCCAGATGGGTCAGAGAGAAGTCCAGTCCCCACCCACAGCATGAGGCCCGGGAGGGGCACAAGCCACCCAAAACAAGAAAGCATTGGCAGAGCATAGGAGGTGCCACATGGCCAAGTACCCTGACGTGACCCCACACATCCCAGGACAGGGCAATCAGTGCCCACTGTACTTCTCTCGTCAGAGAGGTCTACAGGCCCAGTCAGCGCTCTACACCCCACATACCCCCAACACCTGAATATATACCCACAGATAATGCCCAGACTGGGCCAATACAAGTCTGCTGCATACCAGCATCACCCCTCCTAATACCCTCATGACCCACAATGTCAGTCCCCAATATTCCCAGAGCTACTACCCTATACACTTCAAGAACCCCCCGAACTGTTACCCTATACACTTCCATGTACTCCAAGCACTGGTACTCTATACACTTCATGTACCCCCACCAGCATTGTTACCATATACACGTCATGTACTCCAAACACTGTTACCCTATACACCACCAGATACTCCCAGCACTGAGCCCCTTTACACCCCAAAAACCTCTAGCACTTGTTAACCCCTCTACAACCCAGATAGCCCCAGCACTGTTACACCCCTAGCACTGTTACCACCTCTACAATTTAGATACCTCCAGCACGTTTACCCCATCTACACCCCAGATACCCCCAGAACTGTGAACCTCTCTATACCCCAGATAGTTCTAGGGGTATCTGGGGTGTAGAGGGGTTAACAAGTGCTGGGGCTATCTGGGGTATAGAGGGATTCACAGTTCTGGGGTGTAGAGAAGTTTGGTGCTGGAGGTATGGGGGGTGTAAACGTGCTGGAGGTATCTAAATTGTAGAGGTGGCAACAGTGCTAGGGGTGTAACAGTACTGGTGGTACTTAGTATAGGGAGACAGTTCTGGGGGTATCTGGGTTATAGAGGGGTTAACAAGTGCTGGGGCTGTCACCTTATACCAAGTAAAACCAGTACTGTTACACCCCTAGCATTGTTACCCCAAGAAAACCCCAGAAACCCCCAGCACCGTCAACCCCTCCACACCCCCAGCACCGTCAACCCCTCCACACCCCCAGCACCGTCAACCCCTCTACACCCCAAAAACCTCCAGCACCATCAACCCCTCCACACCCCAGATACCCTCAACACAGTCAACCCCTCCACACCCCAGATACCCTCAACACAGTCAACCCCTCTACACCCCAGAAACCCTCAACACCCCAAGTACCCCCAGCACCATAAACCCTCTACTACCCAGATCCCCCTCAGCACTGTTAACAAACCTTCTACACCCCAGTATCCCCCAGCACTATTCTATCTAGATCCTAGGCACATTCGGCATGGTTACTCTAAATCCCCCTCACCCTTGATAACCCCAGCACTGTTACCCCATGTACTGTAGACACACCCAGTACTGTTATCCTTTCTTCATCTTTGAAGCCCCCAGCACGTCACATTAGACTTTAGGTATCAGCAGTAGTGTTATCTCCTCTATACCCAGCGCTGTACCCCTTTACACTTCAAGTACCCCCAGTACTGGAACTCCCTCTACACCCCGGACAGTTACCCCCCGATCCCCCGTCACTGTGACCCCACTACACCCGGCACTCCCAGTAATGTACCCCTCTACACCCCCCCCCCCAGCACTTTGCGCCCTCCGACCAATCCTCCGAGGAGTACAGACCCCGGTGATGTAAGTCGTCCTAATCACACAACAATCCAACATCATTGCGAGCGAACTTTTCGCTCTGTTCTCCTCCCCCCCAAGCTCTATAGTAAGCAAAGCACTGCCCCCACCCCCGACCCAAGCACTGTTCCCAGGACTTACCTCTATACTGAAGTCAGGCAGGCGGAAGGCGGTGCGGAAAAGAGAGCAGAAGTGGGCGATGGCCGGGACCCGCCAGCAGGAGCGGAGCTCCCCCAGACCCTCATCCGGGGGCATCCCGAGCCCAACGGCGCCCCCAGCCCGGACACGGCGTGCGCCCAGCTGCGGGGACAATGTGAGTGGGGCGGGGACAGGGGCGGGGCCTGAGCAGGCCACTGTGCAGGGACAATGTGAGCGGGGCGGGGCAGAAGGAAGGGCCAGGACTCTCCAGCGTGCAGGGACAATGTGAGTGGGGCGGGGCCAAGGGAGGGGACCTGGGTAGAGTAGCGGGATTTGTAAAGAGACAGGGGAGGGGTCTTGGCAGAGAGGAGCACGCCCCCTGGACCCCGCCTACTATTCCGCTACCCCGTACAACAAAACGCTGAACTGAGCAAAATAACACAAGACAATACTACACTACACAAAAATACACTGTATACTACACAATACTATGTACACAACAATACACTGTATACTACACAATACAATGTACACAACAATACACAATACTATGTACACAACAATACACTGTATACTACACAATACAATGTACACAACAATACAATGTACACAACAATACACTGTATACTACACAATACAATGTACACAACAATACACCGTATGCTTAACTACGCAATAATACAATGTACACAACAATACACTTTATACTACACTACACAATACACTGTATACTACAATACAATGTACACTACACACTGTGTACTATACAAGGTACACAACACACTATATACTACATTACACTACACACTATATATACTATACTACACACACTGTATACTACACCACACACTGTATACAACACAATAAAATCTACACAACACACCACAATTCATCATACAGAGTACACTGTATACTACACAATACAATGCAATGTACACACAACACTGTATACTACACTACACAATGCATTATACACAGCACTGCATACTTCACACTTAAGCGACCTGATAACCAGTCGCGGGCCACAATGAGCAGAGCGGGCAGATGACAGGTCCATGTCCCCTTTGTATTCAGAGTGGACACAACCCGCCCTACTCTATGGGCCCTCTGATCTGCCCAAACTGATCAGATTGGAGGTAGGCAGGTGTAAAGAGACATAAGTCCACCATAGAGGGGAATGGAGGGTCTGATTGGGTCAGCCTGTCCATTTTTTGGACCGATCGTGTGAACGGGGCCTAAAGCCTTGTACACACAATCGGATTTTCGTCCGGGAATTGTGTGATGACAGACTGTTTGCCTAAAATCCGACCATTAGTACGCTCCATCAGACAATTGTTGTCCAACTTTCCGCCAACAAATGTTGGATGGCAGGGTAGTAAATTTTTGGCGGACAACGGTCTGTTGTCAGATTTTCCTATCATGTGTACACAAGTCCGTCACACAATAGTCCAAAGTACAAACGCACATGCTTGGAATCAATGCTCACCAAACACGACATTAGCAGAAGGTGCCCAAAGGGTGGCACTCAAGAGCTGAAATTCCTCGTAGTACGTCACTACGTTCGTGTTTGTTGGCCGAAAATTGTGTACCATTTGTATGCAAGACCAATTCACGGCACACGCCCTTCGGTCAAAAGTCTGGTGCTTTGTCTGCAGAAAATCTAATCGTGTGTACGAGGCTTAAGGCTGCTTTCACACTGATGCCCTGCGGTTTACCTTCATCCGGGTGCAGCCCAGTGCACCTGCGGCTTAGCTGCACTTTGCCATAGAATTCTATTATATCCTACAGGTGTCGTGCACTTCGCTGCACCTGCAGATCAGTTTGAAAGCAGCCCAGAGTTACCAGTGGAGAACTTGAACAAATATGCCCATTTCTATGTGATTTTAATAAAATAACTGACCTTTAGTCCAGGTTCACATTGCTGCAGGATTGAAATCGTGCAAGTTCAGCTGAACTCGTGCAATTTCATACCCACATGTCAGTCCAACTTCATGGGGCAATTTCAGTGACATCTATGTGGGTTCCTGCACAGATGTCTATTGAAATCGTACCCAAAGTCGCCCTTGCCGACAATAGCAGCCAATTTAGCATGCTTCAATGTGAACCTAGGCTTAAAGACAATCTTCACTTCAGGAATCACCCAGCAGGTATCGCTGGATGTTGCTGTCCCAGGCAGAGAACATTTGGTATCACTCCACCTGCGACAGGAGTCGGAGCTATACTGGACACATTGGCTCCGCTCTCTACTGGAGCCACATGTTTCCTCTACCGCTGGCTCAATTCTGAACACTGATGCTCTGGGATGGCGGGTCGAGAACCTGCAATCTAGACTTGTCAACCTGCCATCCCAGAGCAGGAGGTGGTGGGCCACAGTAGAGGGCTCTGTACTATAATTGTAGTGTTCTTCCTGAGACACAAGAGACATTCCTTCCCAGTGTTATTTGTTTTGTATTTTTTATTATTATTAATATTATTTTGTTTTAAACAATCCCATCCTGGCCTCCTTAAAAGGCTAGAGTCCCTAGACTGTAGGTTGTCGAGAACAGTCTATAAATGCACAAACACATGTTTAGGTTATGTGATAAGGGTCGTCCCGTAGATGACGCAGCTTGTTACAAATGTAGAGTTTATTGTTACACGTCTTTTTTCTTCTCTTTGTTTGGTCATTTTGATGTTGATCATATGCAATCTACAGTATATAGTGGAAAATCCACAATGTTTGTAATATCCCTTGGATGTCTTTATTCTTTGTGGAAAAATAATTTAAAAAAAAACATTGAAAACAAAACAATCCCATCCTGCAGAGTACACCTATAGGCGCCATGTTCAGGTATAGTCATGGTGGGAATATTTCTTGGTAATTCCTCAGGATTGGGAGAAGATGATAAAGCTCAGACCCAGGAGGGACCTAGCAGATCCGACATCTCTGAGTCACACACAGTCTGACTCACATTTACTGGTATTGTCACCACCTCCATCCTCCACCCCGGGGCCACACACATACCAGCACCTGGGCCATGTCTTCCGCAATTGCAGAACTTCACCCTTTTCCCAATAAAAACATTGACTGTAAACTTCCAGCTGATTCCCTGTTGTTCTGTAGCTCAGAAAAGTGTTAATGCCCATTGGGATCAGAGTTGTCCAGAAATTGTTTGTGGCTCCCTTGAATTGTAACATTTTCCAACATACTTATACTTCTTTCAAACCAGTAGTTGGTGAGTAAGCTACAAATTACTGGATGCTGATTTATAGCTGTGCTGCAAAATACACCTAAATGGCAGGGAGATCAGATTACATTGCACTCTGGGATCTTTTTTTTCCTGCTTCAGGCCTACCAGTTGTAAACTCCATCTTAAAGAAGATCTTCACTTTTAACAGGATGTTCCCTCCTCTCCAACCCTCCTCCTCTCTGCTGTATAAATCAGGCAATATGCACTTTGGCTGCTGCGCCTCCTGGGATATGTGACGTACATAATTCTTCATTGAGAAAGGAGGAGGGGGCGGGGCCAGGCAGCGCATCATCCGGAAGCCGCTGGCTTAACCTGAAAGAGCTAGGTGCTTCCTGATGAAGTCACCAAAGAAGAACCGAGCATAGGGCAGAAAAGAAGCGGATCTCAGCAGGACAACGCTGGATCTGCTGGGCAGGTGAGTACCTTAAATGTGCAGGACCCGCAATCAGGAAATCAGGGGTTAAAAACAAGAGGGGGGGGTGGAGATCCGCTTTAAAGCAGTACTCAATTCCCTCATCCCTTCTCCCACTATAGTATTTTCCATTGTACCTGTATTTCTGGGTTCTATTTAAAACACATACGTACTTGCCTGCACAGCAAAAAAATCTCACTGCAATCCGTTATTCAGATGCCATATAGTGGGTCCCATGCCACCATCTTGGGCCCCTTCAGCTGGCTGCGTCTTCTGGGTGTAAACAGCCAGCTCTGGTGATGCTAATCCCTGGCCACTCTGCGTGCTGATCCTGCATCCTTCTGGGAGATGTGATGCAAGTATCCCACCCAGAAGCCTGCAGGACCACGGACACGTCATTCTGGCCTAGGCCAGGGTGGTAAAGATGGGCGGGCCTAATAAAAAAAAAATTCCACAATTGTATCCAAAGTGGGTATGTTAAAACAGAACATACTCCTTTTTTGGGAGTTAAAGTGGTTGTAAACCTCAGACATGAAATATGAACAAAGCTTATCCCTCTAGGGTAGGCAACCCTTCAGAGGTTCAGATGTACCTGGACAACATGGAGGAAATCAAAGATCCCCGGGGGAAGGAGGGTTGCCCTTTAAAAAAATACCAATGAAGCGCCCAATAAAAACACAGCATAGTGTCCTGTGCCCCCCCCCCCCCCCCCCACTCCCACTAGTGTCCTCCACTCCCCTTTACATCTTTCCCCTCACAATAGTGTCCCCACTTCACTCACACGCACAGTAGTTTTCCTATCCCCCCTCCCACAGTAGGGACCTCTGCCCCCCATACAATATTGTCGTCTGCCTCCCCGTAGCAGTGTCCTGCCCCCCCTCACATCACACCCCCCCTTCACTATAGTGTCCTCTGCCCCCTCCACCCTGCAGTAGGGTCCTCTGCCCCTCCTACTATTGCAGTGTCCTGTGCCCCCCCAATGCAGTGTCCTCTGCCATTTTCACACACCCCCCACTATAGTGTCCTCTGCCCCCCCAAAGCACTGTCTTTCATCCCCTTCACACCCTCCCCGCACTCTAATATCCTCCGCGCCCCCACCAATGCAGTGTCCTCTATCCCCTTCACCCCTCCCACTTTTGTTTCCTCTGTGCCCCCCGATGCAGTGTCCGCTGTCCCCTTCACCCCCCCACCCCAATGTAGTGTCCTCTGTGCCCCCCCATGCAGTGTCTTCTGTCCCCTTCACCCCCCCAATGTAGTGTCCTCTGTCCCCTTTGCCCCCCCCACTGTAGTGTCCTCTGCCCCCCATGCAATGTCCCCTGTCCCCTGAACACCCCCCCCCCGCACTGTAGTGTCCTCTATGCCCCTCATGCAGTTTCCTCTATCCCCTTAAACCCCCCACCCACTGTAATGCCCCCCCCCCCCCATGTAGTGTCCTTCGTCCCCTTCACACCAGTGTGTAGGTAACACTCTTCTACCTCACACTGGTGTATAGCAGAGCATAAAATTGGAGAAGTCACAGTACTGGATAGAGCGCGGGGGCAGGATCTGAGAGAGTTAACTTTTAACATTAACAAGCTGGTGATTGGTTACTAGGATTGTCCGGCAACCAATCACCTGCTAGGTAACGTAAAACGTTAATTCCAGACGCTCCTGCCCCTCTATCCAATACTGTGACTTCTCCCGATCTCTGCGTTACAGTGAAGAGGAGAACGGCAGTGGCTGGGGGAAGGTCTGTCTGTGGGGCTGTGTTCCTGATCAACCTAATGGCTTCCAGTGGTCGATGGGCCATTCATGATGGGCGGCTTGCCGACCCCGCTCTAAGATGTGCACATGTCTCAATTAAGTGCACTAAGTGTCAATTATGTCTGCTGTGTCGTTCCTCTGCAATTAGCATGAATCACTTCTGACAAGTGTTCCTGACACAAAGTGAAAAATGGTGACAGGGGAGAGACTTCCAACTTACTGACAGTCTTAGCTCTGTTCCTGTGTGCTGTGTGAAGGGGGTGTAACCCTTCCCTCCAATCAGCTCTCAGAGCTCTCCTCACTGAGCCCTGCAGAGTGTAACTTCAGCTCTCCACCCCCTTTTTCTGGCTGCTCAGGGAAGCTTTATAAATTCTGGACTTTGAATGGATGTAGAGAAGAGAAGAGAAGACTGCAGATAGACATATACATCTTATGTAGGAGAATTTATTTCATCTCTGTGTATCACCTGAGGCCAGTCACTTCAGTGGGTATATGTAAGGGTTTACAACCACTTTAAGTTCCACTTTAATAAGTAGGGCAAAGGTTACTGAGCAAAGTGTAACTACCTACAGAAACCAATGAGAGTTTATCTCTCCCTGATCTGACAGTAAGCAGTAAGTTATTAGTTGTTCTGGGTTTCAGAACTTTCCACATAATCACCGCTCCATACTGAATATTTCCCATACAAACAATCCTTAGCCGACTTTAGTCAGTCCACCCAATAGTGATTTTTCCATCATTTGTGAAGTCTATAGGACAGCGTCACCTGCTGGCCTCTTATATCTCTGGTAGACCTCAAATATTCAGATGGGGACAGAGGAGGCTATGCAGTGTATAATATAGAGTAGTGCAGTGCACAGTATCGTGTAGTGTTGTGTACAGTGTAGTATAGAGGACAGTGTGTTGTATAGTGAAGTTCAGTGTGTGGTATAGTGCAGTGTAAATGTAGCGCTTACCCCCACAAGAGCCGAAAGTGATAATGGGTCCTATGTTCAGGCACAATACTCTTGACTGCTTGATCCCCACTCACACACTTGGTCATATACTAAGTGCCGGTTACACCTGTGCGTCTCAAGCATTAGTACACTACCACTATATAATAAAGATCTGAAATTAGATTGTTAGAATGACTGAATGTATCATGACAATGCAGACAAACAAGCTGTAAATCGATAAACAAGTAATTGACCAGACTCACAGACAGTAGGATAGATAAATGGTCAATGAACCACTAACTTGCACTTAAAGGAACTAAAGCAAGGTTAAATTGAACTATAATAGATGCAACTTGAGTCTTTAGAATGGCATCAACTACCTCAAGCGGTCAACAAAAGGGTCCTTGTGTGTATGCTATGCATTTAACCCTTATGGTGGGTGGGTGTATATGTCTCTAGTGTATGGGGTACCCCTGAATGTGTCTGAAAGTACCTGGCACCTGATATTCAAGGTTGGCCGGCTTTTGGTGGGGCCATTCTTTAGGTGGTGTAAACTGTCCCTTTAATAGGGTGGGTAAAGAATTGCAGGTGGGCTGCTAAGTAGGAGCAGTTTCTTTTGTGATAACTGTGTGAGGTGGGTATTAAAGAATGTAGTTTAGCTCACCACTCCTGGCAGGCAACTAGTCTGGTCCCAGAAATCTCCTGGAGATGCAGCAGCTCTCTGAAGCCCAGTCTATGAGGGCACCTCCAGCAGACTCAGATGCAGGTCCATCCTCTCTCCCTGATATGGGTGGACAGGAACAACAGCAGGTCTCCTTAGCTCCTCTCCATGGCTCTGGTGCCTGGGATGTAAAGCACAGACCATGACTATAAGTCTGTACTCTTCGTTCTTCTCTCTGAATTGGTCCTGATCTGGATCAATTTTGGGAAAACATTGAAGCTCCTCCTACAGGTGCAGAGATTTGTGGGAATTGAAGTCCACAGCCTGTTAGACTCCATTAACAAGTATGGTGCAGGGTCCCTTTAAGAACTACACTTCCCATAATCCATGGCATCTGCACAGCAAGTCCTTCCTGATGTTTTCATTTGCTCTCACTCTTCCACCCTCTGCTTGGATCCAATTCTCACTGCAGGAGGGAGGGGGAAAGAAGCAGGACCAGGGAGAGTTGTACACAGGGCCACTCACAGCAGGGAAGCTCAGGGTGAGGTGAAAGCATATAGACAAAGCCAACCCTTTACACAGCAGCCTCACTGGGAGGGGAAACAAGGGATCAAGCACACACAGGGCCACCCTGTTTATTGCTCACAGCAGGGGGTGAAGGAGGAGAACGGGCAAATAAAACACATCATTCAAACTCTAGTTCTAAATTTAGTGCACTGTAGAGAAGAGTGCAGCACAATGTATGGTATAATGTAGTTCATTTGGTAATATAGTGTAATAGTATTGTGTAATGCAGTATGTAGTATAGTACAATGGAGTGAATGGTATAGTGTAGTTTAGTGTGTAGTATGTTGTAGTATGCAGTGAATGGCATGGTGTAATGTGCAGTGAATGGTATTGTGTAGTATGGTGTAGAATGCAGTGTATAGTGTAGTATGGTGTAGTGTTCAGTGAATGGTATAGTGCAGTATGGTGTAGTGTGCAGTGAATGGTATGGTGTAGTATGCAGTGTATAGTGTAGTATGGTGTAATGTGCAGTGAATGGTGTAGTGTGCAGTGAATAGTATAGGGTAGCATGGTGTAGTGTGCAGTGAATGGTATAGTGTAGTATGGTGTAGTGTGCAGTGAATGGTATAGTGTAGTATGCAGTGTATAGTGTAGTATGGTGTAGTGTGTAGTGAATAGTATAGGGTAGCATGGTGAAGTGTGCAATGAATAATATAGTGTAGTACGGTGTAGTGTGCAGTGAATAGTATAGGATACAATGGTGTAGTGTTCAGTGAATGGTATAATGTAGTTTGGTGTAGTGAGCAGTGAATGGTGTAGTGTAGTATGGTGTAGTGTGCAGTGAATGGCATGGTGTAGCGTGCAGTAAATGGTATAGTGTAGTATTATGTAGCGTGCAGTGAATGGTATAGTGTAGTATGGTATAGTGTGCAGTGAATGGTATAGTGTAGTATGGTGTAGTGTGCAGTGAATGGTATAGTGTAGTATGGTGTAGCGTGCAGTGAATGGTATAGTGTAGTATGGTATAGTGTGCAGTGAATGGCATAGTGTAGTATGGTGTAGCGTGCAGTGAATGGTATGGTGTAGTGTGCAGTGAATGGTATAGTGTAGTATGGTGTAGCGTGCAGTGAATGGTATAGTGTAGCATTATATCGTGTTCAGTGAATGGTATAGTGTAGTATGGTGTAGGGTGCAGTGAATGGTATAGTGTAGTATGGTGTAGCGTGCAGTGAATGGTATAGTGTAGTATGGTGTAGCATGCAGTGAATGGTATAGTGTAGTATGGTGTAGCGTGCAGTGAATGGTATAGTGTAGTATGGTGTAGTGTGCAGTGAATAGTATAGTGTAGTATGGTGTAGCGTGCAGTGAATGGTATAGTGTAGTATGGTGTAGCGTGCAGTGAATGGTATAGTGTAGCATTATGTAGCATTCAGTGAATGGTATAGTGTAGTATGGTGTAGGGTGCAGTGAATGGTATAGTGTAGTATGGTGTAGCGTGCAGTGAATGGTATAGTGTAGTATGGTGTAGCGTGCAGTGAATGGTATAGTGTAGTATGGTGTAGCGTGCAGTGAATGGTATAGTGTAGTATGGTGTAGCGTGCAGTGAATGGTATAGTGTAGTATGGTGTAATGTGCAGTGAATGGTATAGTGTAGTATGGTGTAGCGTGCAGTGAATGGTATAGTGTAGTATGGTGTAGCGTGCAGTGAATGGTATAGTGTAGTATGGTGCAGCGTGCAGTGAATGGTATAGTGTAGTATGGTGTAGCGTGCAGTGAATGGTATAGTGTAGTATGGTGTAGCGTGCAGTGAATGGTATAGTGTAGTATGGTGTAGCGTGCAGTGAATGGTATGGTGTAGCGTGCAGTGAATGGTATAGTGTAGTATGGTGTAGCCTGCAGTGAATGGTATAGTGTAGTATGGTGTAGCGTGCAGTGAATAGTATAATGTAGTATGGTGTAGCGTGCAGTGAATGGTATAGTGTAGTATGGTGTAGCGTGCAGTGAATGGTATGGTGTAGCGTGCAGTGAATGGTATAGTGTAGTATGGTGTAGTGTGCAGTGAATGGTATAGTGTAGTATGGTGTAGCGTGCAGTGAATGGTATAATGTCGCATGGTGTAGCGTGCAGTGAATGGTATAGTGCAGTTCAGTCTGTAGTATAGTACAGTTCATTGTGTAGCATAACATAGTTAGACATGTATTATAGCATGTGTAACAAATAAAGTGTGCAACCAAATTATTAAATATTAATAAAAAATGAATAAAAAACTCCCTGCATATACAGAATTGTCAAACATGTGATATGACCATTTAATTAGGGTAAAGAATTAACGTGTAGATTTAACAGTCCATAAAGTGCTTCAATCAGTGCAAATAAAGTTGACGGACATTCGGGGGATCACTCAGTTGTTCTGTTCATCAAAAAACAAATCAACCAGCACCGCTTACCAGAATTGTTGGATCTCAAATTATAGAGATCAAAAGGGCACACACGGGGGGGGGGGATCACTCAGCCGAGGAAGGTGCATCCACAGGCTCATCCTCTCTCCTATAGCGGGCTCTTTGATAGTACGATATTCCTCACAGACAAGGCAGAAACACCCTCTCCAGGTGATCTCCAACAGTGGGATATTTCATAAAGTAAAAAGAAGAGACTTCATGGTGCAGTACTCCACTTAAAAGATTTATTCAGATCGTAGGCACTAACATCCAAAAACGGTAGCCAATACATTCAAAACAGCCGCAGCTCAAGCCAGCAAGCTGCTGCGTGGTGGCCTGTAGCTCCACCCGGCGCGTTTCCCCATACAAGGCATCGGCTGGGAACGGAGGCTCTGTTTTATTATAGCATAGTCTAGTGCAATGTATAATACAGTATAGTGTGGTTCAGTGGGCAATATTGTATATTGCAGCCTATATGTCTCCCAGGCTGTGGCACACAGTAGAAGCTGAAGATAAAGGCTCCATCTGGCATCTTATGACACCTACTATCTAGGGAAGGGAGGAAATTCAGCACTCCATCCTCCAGTATATCACTTTTGGGTGGTGCGACCCTTTGATGCCACTTCCCCAGAGTTAGGCTGACCATACATTATACAATTTTCTTGTACAATTTTCCTTCAGATTTACCAAAACCATATAATATGAGGTCAGACCTAAACACTTTTAGTTTGTATGCAATCAGGCAGGCCCTTGCACTACAGAGTTGTAGGTAGATCTAAAGGAAATTGAATAAGAAAATTGTATAATGTATGGCCAACCTTAAGCTGGCCATAGTTTATAAAATTTGTCTGGTTCAGCAGAGGCCTTAATTATTATTACAGATTATTTAATCTGTGGAAGAGACAGGGGACCTGAAAACTTGTATCGATCAGCGGCTGTAGCTTATGATTACTGTATTCTGACACCTCCAGATCCCGCTCTTTCATTTGTATGCATGGAGGAAAAAACTCCCCCATCTACAGCCAGCTTTAGTCGGGAGCTAGAGTTAGTGACACACACACATTCTCTGTGGCAATGGGGTTCCCGGAGGATCCAGTGGGGCACAATGACCTCATGTGTGCATTCAGCCTGACACCTCCCCCGGTGTCCCCTCATTGTCCCAGGCTCTGGATAAAACCAGCTGCAGTGGGGTGGAGCAGCTGCCAGATCTGTTACTTTGTGACACTGACCCACTTATGAGGAGAACAATGTCAAGTCACCAACAGTACCAACCAACAGTCTTCCACACCTGTGCTGTCTGCAGTGTGCGCTGTGCCACAACAAGACTGCTCCACACACAAGCTGTAATTGTATGTGACATTGCTTCTTCTTAGGGCCCATTCACACCATTGTGTTTTATGTGCACTGCAAAGTAGGATCACAGCATGCTAAAGGCCCATGAAAACTATCTACCATGATCACGTATAAAGCTCTTCACATCAGTGTATTGGGTCAGAGGGCAGTGCCTTTTATTTGCTTGCTGCATCTATATGTGTTTTTGTAAAAAGTCAATTACATTATAGTCAATGACGACGCATGTGTAGCAGGTGCCCCCCGCACTTCCCACCGGGCGCCGCTGGAATGACACAGGCTCTCAGAAGAGAGAGAAGCCTGTCACCTCATGCAGAGGAATTCTCCCCCTCCCTCTACTCCTCACTCTGTGTGTGTGTGAGAGCAGCGAACGCAGAAAGAGCGGCCGCCCATTCTGTTCCCTCCCCTGCTTTCCTATTGGCAGGGGGAGGGAGCCAATGAACAGAGCTGCAAAAAGAGCAAGGGATTGTGGGACATCTAGTCCTTAACACAAACGGACCCATAGTTTTCTATGGGGACAAGAAGCAGATCCCAGCATGCTCTGGGGAAAAAGAGGTAAAGGGGATAAAGGGGTGGCCTGGGAGCTGGGCATACGCCACAAGGCAAGGAGAAGAGCGGACCAAGGGGAGAGGTGTTGCCTCCTGGGTCGACGTACTGTTTCTTCCAAGCAGAGGTAAATCCTGCCTGAGAGAGGGATCCCAGGTGCATTCTCCAGGCACACCTGTACAGACAGCATGAAGTTGCTACCTGAAGAGTCTGCCTAATCCAGGACATTTCGTTTGGGCCTTGTTCACAGGATTGGTGAGAGGGCCCATTTTACAAAGGATACAGAGACACTGCATGCAGAAAATGTTGTCTATCTTGCCTACACCTGTAGGGTCTGAGTCACACTTACACCCTGTTATGCAGTCACAGTGTCCATCTTGCTATCCAGATGCTGCCAGCATACTGCATTTTCACTCTACCAAACAGGAATGCTAAGTGTACCAACTAAAGTGGCTAGCTGAAGATTCAAGGCCTTCTTCTACCAAGGGACTGAAGTTATTGGTGCCATACAGGCACACATACACATATCCAGGGCTAAGTATATGTAGTGTATGAGCGGAGTAATCTGAACTTGGGAGTTACATCATTGAATGCTGCATTAGGTACACTGTTTATGGTTTTCTGGTCCTGTAGTGTCAGGGGGACAGAAGGGAGAGGTCTCACATAAGAAAGGGTCATTCCTCTGCTCTCCTCCTGCCTGGACTCATGGAGCCCAATTTAAGTAGAGTGGTGACCAGTTGGTTACAGTGTCTGCTATTTTGTGATCTGTCAATTGATAAAGTGTTTGCCTCTGCTCCCAGGGTTACTCGCCTTCAGGGGTCCCCGAAAGCAGCCACACAATACCACTCAGTTATATTGCTCCTGATTTTAGTCCTTAATCCATGGTTAATTTATTTGAGATATATTTGCCTATTGTTCAAATATACTGCTGTTTGTTCCCATTCTAAAGAAATTTCACAGTAAAGTCTATTTCTATGTTTTACTGTAACGTGTGTCTTTCATTGGTGGTGTTTGCACTAACACTTATGCCAGGTGTTCCAGAGGGGCTGAGACTGTTCTTGTGGTTGAGAATTAGAGTACAGAACCAAATATACTCAAGCGGCTCCTCCGGGGGTAGTGATACATGTGGGGGTTCGTCCGGGATACCTTTACTTTGCAATCAACTCCTCAAGACAGGACCCCTAAAGACACCAAGATAGACCCTGCTGCCATGATCCTGTGGTGTGGAGAAGAAAACGGCCAAGTGGAGCTGTGTGTAGTGACTAATGTTCCTGGCAGTGACCGGACTGAGGACTGTGCCTGTCAAGCACTGGTTGCCCTAGATCAAAGAATGTACATTTTGGATGTGAAGACAGATCCTAGCTCCTATGTCCTGACAGATTGGAAGAGAGGAGTTCCAGACGTCTTGGGAAGGGACAGCTTACAACTGACCATGGATGTCAGTGCTTTGTTAATTCATCCGAATGGATCAAACTCTACTCCAAAAGACTCAGTAGAACACATCAAACCAGATGCAGAGGCCAACACCTCAATTCCACTCACATCCTCTGAAAGGTTCCGGAAACTAGTTGAAGGGCTCCTTAAGAAGC
This sequence comes from Aquarana catesbeiana, assembly GCF_042186555.1. Taxonomy (NCBI): domain Eukaryota; kingdom Metazoa; phylum Chordata; class Amphibia; order Anura; family Ranidae; genus Aquarana; species Aquarana catesbeiana. Next base: position 547,656,995 of record NC_133326.1, read on the forward strand.
CAGCAATGCCGACCTATTACAGTTATCGCAAGCTACAGTTCTTCTCGGGAAAGTTCCCACACCATCAGGAGAGGGTGATTTAGGCACCTGGATTGATCAGGTTATCCAAGCGGTTGAAGAGTGGGTAGTGGCCAACATAGTAAAAAGGCAGAGAGTGGTTGAATGTCTGTGGGCCCCAGCTTTTGATGTAATTAGGAATCTGAATCAAGATAAGCCCAGCTGCATTACTTCCGAGTGTTTGGGAGCACTCCGTGAGGTCTATTGAAGATGGTGCAGAGTTAATCTATCTCTTAACCACACTTACCAAATGGAGTGTAAGAAGCTATCAGTGTATGTCATGCAGCTAGATCAGATTCAGCACCGAGTCATAATGAATGGAAGCCAAAGTGCAAGTAGAGCCCTCATGCTACAGCTGCAAAGAGGAGCCCGGCTGCTGGATCCTATTGCGCTACAACTTTGAGCCCAGGGTTTGATCAACCCCATCGCTTAATCTAAACTAATGAAGACCATTAGAAATGAGGAGGCCATGCTGGAAAGCAAGAAGAAGGGCTAAAGTTCGTAATCTGTTGTCTGGGTCAGGGTGGCCAGAACAGTCAATGGTGACCCAGAGATTGAGCTTCTGAAGACCCAGATGTCCCAGGTCATCAAGCAATGTCACCAAAGTTGACACAGCCACCACTCCCAGGCTGTGCAAAAAAGCAGAGTAGTTTGATATTAAATCTGAAATAGCCACATTGAGTTGTCCAACAAAGGTGTTACAGGGCCTAATGTACCCCTGGCCTCCTCTGCTGTGCCTGGCAAGAGGTCAATGAATCAAGACATCTGCCTAAATTGTGGAGGTGTGGGTCATTACCAGCAAGAATGCCCAAGTCCGTGGAAGAGGACTGAGGGCTGGCGGGGACCCCAGAGGAGAAATGAAGGATACCATAGGAGATCAGGTGTCAAGGTGCCAGGTGTCAAGCCATCCTGTTTCGCCAGGATGTGACAAGAGGATGGAGAGAAGGCATGGGCCTTCAAGAAGAACCTTTCCTGGTACTGTAAGGGAACAATGGAGGACACCTGCAGTTGTATCAACTTATGTTGTTTCAGTGAGAAATGTCTACCAACCTTCAAAATGTCACCAGAAACAGCATTTCAAACACCAGAGGTGCGATTTCAGTCAGCCAAACATGTTACTTCAAATGCTTCTACCAAACTTCCTGCCAAGTTGGTAGGTCGATTGCCGGTAGTACCTGTCTGAGTTGAAGGAATCTACACAAGAGCCCTTCTTAAATCTTGACTCAGGTGCTCAGGTTACTTTGCTGACTAGAAACTTCTATGAAAAGTATCTGTTGTATATACCCCTGCGGAGGTTGAAAGACATAGAGATCCAGGGTATTCGAACAGAGGATTACCCTTGTGACGGTTACCTGCAGATCAAGCTTGAGATCCATTGAGGGTTGGACAGCCTCCTCGGAACTTTGGCACACTGACCATTGTGTGTCCTCAGTTACCAGAGTCTCTAGGAAATTTGTTGATTGTAGGGACTAACAGAGATCTGGTGAAACGGCTGTTAGCCCCTGTTGTCCCCAGATGCGATTCCTTACCTTCCCTGCTAAAAGACTCTCACTCTTCCATAGTGAAGGAAGAAGCAGTGGCATAGCGTGAGTTGTCAGCGCCTAGGGCAAGGCAAGTAATTTGCACCCCCCTAACCGGTGGACTTTTAGCTCTCCAAGTCCCTTCCTTTCCTACAATAGTACTGACCTACCTGATTCCTACACTGACCACTACACTGACCAACCCAATTCCTATACTGCCCACTACACTGACCAACCCGATTCCAATACTGACCACTACAGTGACCAACCCAATTCCTATACTTACCACTACACTGTCCACTACACTGTCCACTACACTGACCACTATACTACACAGTCCACTACATTGACCACTATACTGTCCACTACACTACGCTGACCACTAAGTTGTCCACTACACTACACTGACCACTAAATTGTCCACTACACTACACTGACCACTATACTATCCACTACACTACACTGATCACTATACTGTCCACTACACTACACTAATCACTATACTGTCCACTACACTACACTGGCCACTATACTGTCCACTACACTACACTGACCACTATACTGTCCACTACACTGACCACTATACTACACTGTCCACTACACTACACTGTCCACTACATTGACCATTATACTGTCCACTACACTGACCACTACACTACACTGACCACTATACTGTCCACTACACTACACTGACCACTATACTGTCCACTACACTACACTGACCACTAAACTGTCCATTACACTGACCACTATACTATACTGTCCACTACACTATACTGTCCACTCCACTACTCTACACTACACTGACCACTACACTGTCCACTACACTATACAGTCCACTCACCACTATACTATCCACTACACTGCACTGACCACTAAACTGTCCACTACACTGACCACTACACTGCACTGTCCACTATACAGTACACTACACTAACCACTATACTGTACACTACACTGACCACTATCACTACACTGACCACTAAACTGTCCACTATACTATACTGTCCACTACACTACAGTGACCACTATACTGTACACTACAATGACCATTTTTCTGTACTGTCCACTACACTACACTGACCACTATACTGTCCACTACACTACACTGACCAATATACTACACTGAGCACTAAACTGTCCACTACACTACACTGTCCACTACACTACACTGACCACTATACTGTACACTACACTAACCACTATACTGCACACAACACTACACTGACCACTATACTGTACACTACACTACACTGAGCACTATACTACACTGAGCACTAAACTGTCCACTATACTATACTGTCCACTACACTACACTGACCACTATACTGTCCACTACACTACACTGACCACTATACTTTACTGTCCACTACATTACACTGACCACTATACTGTCCACTACACTACATTGTCCACTATACTGTACACTACACTACACTATACTGTCCACTGCACTACACTGACCATTATACTGTCCACTACACTACACTGACCACTATACTACACTGAGCACTAAACTGTCCACTATACTATCCACTACACTGACCACTATACTGTCCACTACACTACAGTGACCACTATACTGTACACTACAATGACCACTATTCTGTACTGTACACTACACTACACTGACCACTATACTGTCCACTACACTACACTGACCAATATACTACACTGAGCACTAAACTGTCCACTACACTGACCACTATACTATACTGTCCACTACACTACACTGACCACTATACTGTACACTACACTACACTGAGCACTAAACTGTCCACTATACTACACTGACCACTATACTATACTGTCCACTACACTACACTGACCACTATACTGTCCACTACACTACATTGTCCACTATACTGTACACTACACTACACTGACCACTATACTATACTGTCCACTACACTACACTGACCACTATACTATACTGTCCACTACACTACACTGACCACTATACTATACTGTCCACTACACTACACTGACCACTATACTATCCACTACATTACACTGACCACTACACTATACTGTCCACCACACTACACTGACCACTATACTGTACACTACACTAACCACTATACTGCACACAACACTACACTGACCACTATACTGTACACTACACTGAGCACTATACTACACTGAGCACTAAACTGTCCACTATACTATACTGTCCACTACACTACACTGACCACTATACTGTCCACTACACTACACTGACCACTATACTATACTGTCCACTACATTACACTGACCACTATACTGTCCACTACACTACATTGTCCACTATACTGTACACTACACTACACTATACTGTCCACTGCACTACACTGACCATTATACTGTCCACTACACTACACTGACCACTATACTACACTGAGCACTAAACTGTCCACTATACTATCCACTACACTGACCACTATACTGTCCACTACACTACAGTGACCACTATACTGTACACTACAATGACCACTATTCTGTACTGTCCACTACACTGACCACTATACTGTCCACTACACTACACTGACCAATATACTACACTGAGCACTAAACTGTCCACTACACTGACCACTATACTATACTGTCCACTACACTGACCACTACACTACACTGACCACTATACTGTACACTACACTACACTGAGCACTAAACTGTCCACTATACTACACTGACCACTATACTATACTGTCCACTACACTACACTGACCACTATACTGTCCACTACACTACATTGTCCACTATACTGTACACTACACTGACCACTATACTATACTGTCCACTACACTACACTGACCACTATACTATACTGTCCACTACACTACACTGACCACTATACTATATTGTCCACTACACTACACTGACCACTATACTATACTGTCCACTACATTACACTGACCACTACACTATACTGTCCACCACACTACACTGACCACTCTACTATACTGTCCACTACACTACATCAAACACTATACTGTACACTGACCACTATACTGTCCACTACACTACACTGACCACTATACTATACTGTCCACTACATTACACTGACCACTATACTGTCCACTACACTACATTGTCCACTATACTGTACACTACACTACACTGTCCACTGCACTACACTGACCACTATACTGTCCACTACACTACACTGACCACTACACTGCACTGTCCACTATACTGTACACTACACTACACTGACCACTATACTACACTGAGCACTAAACTGTCCACTATACTATACTGTCCACTACACTACAGTGACCACTATACTGTACACTACAATGACCACTGTTCTGTACTGTCCACTACACTGACCACTATACTGTCCACTACACTGACCAATATACTACACTGAGCACTAAACTGTCCACTACACTGACCACTATACTATACTGTCCACTACACTGACCACCACACTACACTGACCACTATACTGTACACTACACTACACTGAGCACTATACTACACTGAGCACTAAACTGTCCACTATACTATACTGTCCACTACACTACACTGACCACTATACTATACTGTCCACTACACTACACTGACCACTATACTGTCCACTACACTACATTGTCCACTATACTGTACACTACACTGACCACTATACTGTCCACTACACTACACTGACCACTATACTATACTGTCCACTACACTACACTGACCACTATACTGTCCACTACATTACACTGACCACTACACTATACTGTCCACTACACTACACTGACCACTCTACTATACTGTCCACTACACTACATCAAACACTATACTGTGCACTTGTCAGGGCTGGCTCAGCCCTTCCTTCTCTGAGCTGGCCACTCAGCTGTCGGCTAATTGCCAGCTCTCATCTATCTTCACAGTTAACCAGCTGTTGTGGATCTGCTCGTCAGTCCCGCCTACTTAAAGATCTCTAGCTCACTTCATTCCTGCTTTCGCCTTGGTCACATCACAAGAAACCATCTCCTGCGTTCCTGTTTAAAGACTGGCTTTGCTGACATCCCTTCTGGCTCCTTATCTTGCTTGCTGTTCCTATACTTGGATCCCTGACTTTTGGCCTGGCTGATTACCCGATCTGGTTACTGAACTCTGGCTTGGCTGACTACCCGATCCGGTTATTGGACTCTGGCTATGCTTTGACTATGCTTACTCTATTTACCTTTTTATTTTTATTAATAAACAAGTGTGATTTTACCGTACTTCTGTCTCGGTCTTCTTCATGGTTTCTGACAGTAGGCGAAGGCCATGAATTCAGAAGATACAGTCAATCCACTTGTTGGTAATATTTTTTCCAGATTGGATGAGCAGGATCACCGTATGGATTAGTTTGCCATGGAGTTACAAGCGCTCCTGAGTCGCACGACTCACCTGTAATCCTGGCTGCTCCGGTACAACCTGAGTTGCGGGCCATCCCTGCTGCTGCGCCAGTCGATGTGCAGGCACCCGCCTTGAGTATTACCCCTATAAGAGGTATGTCTGGTTCCGCCCCGCTTCCCCGGCGATTTGGGGGCGATCCAGTTCAATGCAGAAGGTTTCTCAACCAAGTTGAGATATACTTTGAGATTCTGCCCCAGGCATTTCCCATGGACAGAAGCAAAATAGGGTTTGTGATATCTTTGCTTTCTGAGGGAGCCTTGCCTTGAGTTACCCTGAGTTTGTGGCCTCTTTTAAAAGGGTATTTGACGTTCCCGCACGCTCCACTTCTGCTGCCAAGTGCCTCATGACCATCAGAGTACGAGAACTGTTACCGACTACACCATTGAGTTCCATACTCTGGCAGCAGAGGTTGCTTGGAACAATGAGGCCCTCGTGGCTGCTTTTTCCTCATGGTCTCTCAGATTCCATCAAGGATGAGATAGCAGCCCGAGATATACCGACTGAGCTGGAGAGCTTGATCTCGTTTGCCATCCTCACTGACTCCAGGCTTTCTTTTAAGGAGCGCTTGCGGAAGCCTCCTGTACATTTGCCTCCGAGCTTTGCAGTCCCACCCGTACCTCCCTCACCTCCCGTGCCTCCTGGTACCGAGTTGGTCAGTGAAGATGAACCCATGCACTTGGGCTTGACGTGTTTCTCTGTGGATGAGAGAGCCTTTAGGAGGAGGGAGAGATTGTGGCCAGGCAGGTCACTTTTTGAAGTCTTGTCCTACCCGTCCTGGGAACACCCGAACCTTGAGGTCCTGTCATGGGCAGACCTTAGGTGGTGTTGTGTCGTCCCCAGTTATCCAGAAGGATAAGCCCCTGGTTTCGGTCACTCTTTCTTGGGCTAAGTCGTCTATCGAGATGCAGGCTTTAATCAACTCTGGGGCTGCAGGCCTGGTCATTGATGCTGCCTTTGTATCAAAGCACTTGATTCCACTGCAGCTGCGTGACACTCCACTTGCCATTGATGCTCTTGATGGGACACCTCTACAGCCTGCCCATGTGACTCATGAGACGGTTCCATTGTCCATGGCCATAGGGGCTCTTCACCATGAGATAATCCAATTCCAAGTGATTTCCTCTCCTAAGTTTCCACTGGTTATTGGTATCCTTGGTTATAGAGGCAAACCCCTCTTTTGATTGGCTCCGTGCTGAGGTTCTCTCCTGGTCACCACAATGCAGTGGAACATGCTTCCGGAAGGTAGCCAAGGTCCTGTGTACCTGTTCACTCTCCTCCCTGCCAGAGGAGTACCGTGATTTTAGCGATGTCTTTGACAAAGGTCAAGCCGGTAGTTGCCTCCACACCGGCCGTATGATTGCGCAATTGACCTTCAACCTGGTGCCACTCCCCCTCGTGGCTGGGTTTACCCTTTGTCGGTCTTGGAGGATAAAGCCATGGAGGAGTATGTTGCAGATGCACTTTCTCTGGGTTTTATCTGCAAATCCTCATCTCCTGCTGGTGCTGGTTTCTTCTTTGTGAAGAAGAGGATCGGTGAACTGAGACCTTGTATTAATTATAGGGGTCTCATTCATTTCACGATTAAGAATGCCTATCCAATCCCATTGATTACAGAGTTATTTGACTGCCTCAAGGGAGCAGCGTTTTTCACTAAGCTTGATCTGAGAGGGGCTTACAATCTCATGAGGATTAAGGAGGGCGACGAGTGGAAAACTGCGTTTATTAAAAGAACAGGCCATTATGAGTATCTCGTAATGCCTTTTGGCCTTTGTAACGCTCCGGCAGTTTTCCAGGAATTTATTAACGATGTCCTCCGAGATTTGTTGCAGTTATGTGTGGTGGTTTATCACGATGATATCCTCATATTTTCCAAGTCCCTGGAGAGCCACCACACAGATGTCTATCGTGTGCTTCAGAAATTAAGAGAGAACAATCACTATTGTAAACTGGAGAAGTGCGAGTTCCAGCGTGAACAGGTTAAATTCCTGATATATCAACAGATAGCAGCGCAGGTCTCAATATAACTGAAAAAACACAATGCAAGTCCTCAAATTAGTCCTTTGAGCAATATTGTAGCTCCTGGTGAGACATGTACAGTCTATTTGTAGGGCAGCCTTGCAGGGGGAGGTGAAGCCACTCCAATATGTAAAAAAGAAAAGAACAGCAAAAAGGCGCCTCTTATTTAGATTGTAGTATTTAATGACAAATTGGCATTAAAAACACTCACATTTCATGACATATTAGTCCGGTGCAGGGAGTTGCAGTAAAAGCCATAGATGATCTCTGCAGTAGTAGGTGGAAGGGAGCCTTTTGTTCCTCTATGTTGTCTGCCGTATGTAGAGCGTAGACTTCCAGGATCCGACCGTGATCCAGAACGAGGCTTGTACGTCAGCCAGGTAATCAAGAGGAGGGCTGGAACGCAGAGTCAGTAGTATGCGCTGTACTGCCATTAAGCAACGCATTTCAGAGCATGCCCTGTGGGGCGTGCTCCTTTTTAAAGCTAGGGGAGAAGGATAATGTGCAGCCTATTTAAGTGCTTCCTCAGCACTGCCACCTAATGTTGAAAACTGATATCCCTGCACCGGACTAATATGTCATGGAATGTGAGTGTTTTTAATGCCCATTTGTCATTAAATACTACAATCTAATTAAGAGGTTAAATTCCTGGGCTATGTCATTTCCACTGCTGGTTTTTCGATGGACCCAGAGAAACTTTCGTCAGTCCTGCAGTGGCCTCAACCAGTGGGGTTATGTCCTCTGCAGCGTTTCCTGGGTTTTGTCAACTATTATCGGACGTTTATTTGGAACTTCTCATCTCTGGTCATGCCCCTAACCGATATGACCAGAAAGAACGGTAACCCACAGAGTTGGTCTCCAGGGTCCATTAAGGTCTTTGAAAGTCTCAAGGCTGCCTTTGTTTCTGCCCCTGTGTTGGCACATCCTGATCCTACGTTACCTTTTATCCTTGAGGTTGATGCTTCTGAGACTGGTGTTGGCGCCCTTCTGTCTCAACGTCCTACCTCTGAGAGTGCTATGCATCCTTGTGGCTACTTTTCAAAGAAATTGTTACCTGCTGAGTGCAATTACGAGATTGGTGACAGAGAGCTGTTGGCAATCATTTTACCCCTGAAAGAATGGAGACATCTCCTCGAAGGTACCACTGTGCCGGTTCTCATTCTTACTGACCATAAGAATCTCACATTCTTGTCTGAGGCTAAACGCCTCTCTCCCAGAAGGGCGCAATGGGCTCTTTTCTTGTCAAGTTTCAACTACATTGTCTCATTTTTACCCGTTACTAAGAATGTAAGGGCTGATGCCTTGTCACAACAATTTTCCTCCACTTCCAAGTTGGATTCGGTTCCTATGATTCCTCCTGATCGTATTCTGGCTGCGGTTCGCACCAGTCTTACTTCTCCTTTGGGTGACAAAATTCTTGCTGCTCAGGTCGATGCTCCTCCTGAGAAACCTTGTGACTGCTGCTTTGTCCTAGAGTGTCTCCGTACTGCCGTGCTCCAGACTTACCATTCTCCCAAGGCAGCTGGCCACCCTAGTAAGAATCAACTCGTTTGGGCCATTTCCCAACAATTCTGGTGGCTTAGTCTACGTGCTGATGTAACTGCCTTTGTAGCTGCCTGTTCTGTGTGTGCTCAGAATAAGACACCACGCACCTTCCAGTGGGCCTCCTAGAACCCATACTCAATGGAGAGAGGCCCTGGACCCACCTGTCTATGGATTTCATTGTGGAGTTGCCTAACTCCCAAGGCAACACAGTTATCCTTATGGTTGTTGACCGGTTCTCAAAGATGTGTCATTGTATTCCACTTAAGAAGTTGCCCACTTCTAAGGAACTGGCTTATATTTTTGCTCGGGAGATCTTTCGCTTACATGGGCTACCCAAGGTGATTGTCTCAGACAGGGGTAGTCAGTTTGTGTCCCGGTTCTGGCGAGCCTTTTGCGCACAGCTTGATTTCTCCTCTGCGTATCACCCGCAGAATGAGCCAATCAGTCCTTGGAGCAATTCCTACGTTGCTAAATTTCAGACCATCACAACAACTGGTCAGACCTATTACCATGGGCAGAGTTTGCTCACAACAGTGCCTTGAATTCTGCTTCCCGATTGTCTCCGTTTATGGCGAATTATGGTTTCCAACCTTCCATGTTGCCTGACTCGTTTGTTCCACAGAGTATTCCTGCGCTAGAGGAACAAGTCCAGGAGGCTTCCTGGGCACAAGTCCAGGAGGCTTTGCGTCATGCTAATGATAGGTACAGACTCCATGCTGACCGCAGACGCCTGCACCTTCCTCCCAGGTTGGGGACAGGGTCTGGCTGTCATCTCGCAACCTCCAACTTCGTATTCCCTCACTGAAGTTTGCACCTCAGTTTATTGGGCCTTTCCGTATCCTTCGCAGGATTAACCCAGTGGCTTACGCGTTGGACCTTCCTCCTAGTATGCGCATATCAAATGTGTTTCATGTCTCCTTATTGAAACCGTTGGTCTGCAACCGCTTTACCACCTCGGTGCAACGTCCTCACCCTATACAGGTTGAGAACCATGAGGAGTATGAGGTACAATCCATTGCTGACTCCTGTAGGTTCCGTGGGCGCATACAGTACCTGGTGCATTGGAAGGGGTACGGTCCGGAGGAACGCTCCTGGGGCTCATCCTCAGACGTACATGCTCCTGCCCTCCTCCGTGATTTCCATAGACATTTTCCCCTCAAGCCCGGAGGTCCTCCGAGGGGAAGGGGTCGTTGAGGAGGGGGGTACTGTCAGGGCTGGCTCAGCCCTAACCAGCTGTTGTGGATCTGCTCTTCAGTCCCGCCTACTTAAAGATCTCCAGCTCACTTCATTCCTGCCTTTGCCTTGGTCACATCACAAGAAACCATCTTCTGCGTTCCTGTTTAAAGACTGGCTTTGCTGACATCCCTACTGGCTCCTTATCCTGCTTGCTGTTCCTCTACTTGGATACCTGACTTCTGGCCCGGCTGATTACCCAATCTGGTTACTGAACTCTGGCTTGGCTGATTACCCGATCTGGTTACTGAACTCTGGCTTGGCTGACTACCTGATCCAGTTACTGGACTCTGGCTATGCTTTGACTACGCTTACTCTATTTATGTTTTTAATTTTATTTATAAACAAGTGTGATTTTACTGTACTTCTGTCTCGGTCTGGTTCATGGTTTCTGACAGCACTACACTACACTGACCACTATACTATACTGTCCACTACACTACATTGACCACTATACTGTCCACTACACTAAACTGTCCACTATACTACACTGACCATTATACTATACTGTCCACTACACTGTCCTACCTACAGTATTCCTAAACTGATATTACATGGCGCTGCTCTTCAACACGCTCTCTCTCTCTCTCTCTGGCTGCTCCCTCTCCCCAGACCGCGTCCATCCCCAGCCCCCCAGGGCCAGCAACATGACTCACCTTCAGTTTTTTGCCCTGCTTTGGTCCGGAGGAGAGGAGGAGAAGACAGCGGTGGATCACGATTTTCATTGCCTTTGTCCTCTGTGCTCTGGCCACCAAGTTCACTGTCCGGCGCCCTGTGATTGGGCGTATGGGGATTATGTGCGGGGGTGGGACTCCAGGAGCAACCGCGATCGTGGATAGGCCAGCCCCGCCGCTGCACATGACCCCCAAACGCCCAATCACAGGGCGCCGGACACTGAACATGGCGCCAGAGCACGGGGGACACAGGAAATTGAAATTAGGAGGAGGCAGCCAGTAGTGACGCACACTGGCACGGAATTTCACCCCCCCTAAATGTTGCGTCTGGGGCCACGGCCCTGTCAGGAAAAGTCCCCTCCACTGGTAATATCGATTATTTGGCATGCAGTACTGAGGTCCACCAGCAGGTGTCTCCTGGCAGTTTGGAGCTGTCAGAAGAGCTTTTCCCTGCTGGTATTTTGTCACCTTTGGGCCGCAGTACTGGCGTCCACCAATGGAGGAATCCTGGCAGTATGGAGCAGGTATTCCCCTCTGCAGACAGGTGTCACCTGACTTTAATTAGCAGCTGCAGTATAAATACCCGGCAGGTACACACATATCTTGCCTTGGTATTTTCCTTGAGCCCTGACCTGCAGCCTGCATCCTGTTTACCTGATTCCTGAAACCTGATTCGTGTACCTGAGACCTGATTCCTGGAGCCTGTTGTTCCTGTTCCCTGTCTGTTTCCTTGCTCTGGACCCTGAGCCTTGTATCTGACCCGTCCCTCCTGTGATCCATCCATCCTCTCTTGTCCTGTTTGTTTCCCTTCCCCAACTGCTGACCTCCTGTTGACGACCCTGGCCTGGCTCCGTTTATGATCTCGGTATTTCCCTTACTTGTATATATTTGTTCTGTTATTATTATTTTTTGTGGGGTTCTGTTTTGTATTGGTTGTGGTGCACTGAGTGATATTGGAGGTGGTTGTGTTATATTTATTCATTTATCTTTAAAAAATAATTTATATTTTCACTTATACACGTCTGAGTTTCCTCTGTTGCAGTCCACACAGTTCTGGTCTTATCTGGTACATGACAGGCCCCCTCCGCACCCCCCAAGCTACGCCACTGGGAAGAAGGACCTGTAGTGGAAGAGGAAGAAGCTGATCTGCAGGAGGCAAAAACATTGAAGGAGGAAGAAGGCGCTAGTGAGCCTACCATGCCTGAACCAGGGGAACAGCGAGAGCGAAGAGTTATTCACTTTCCCAAGAGACCGACCTGTCATGTGTTGCGTGAGAGCCCCGAAGAAGTTATCCTCACCTCTCAAGGGACTCCTGACATGCCTGACCCTTTCACCACATATTTGGTGAAAGGCAACCCTGACTCACCCCCTGGCACAACTGGCAGGGCCACCCCAATAAAGGTGGCCTGTGGACAGGACAACCCCTCATCGCATGACAATTGGTAGGAGGTTTCTCTGTCAGCTCTATGGTATGAAATTAGCTATTTGAGTCTGAGCTCTGGTTTCTATAAATGTTAACTGTTTGCTTTGATTTTGCATTAACCTCACTTGCATTAACACACTCCCCCACCAAAGGTTCTTTGGTGGGGGGAGTGTGTAGCGGGTGCCCCTGTGGCCCCACACTTCCCGTTGACCGCCACCGGGATGACACAGGCTCTCAGAAGAGAGAGAAGCCTGTCAGCTCCTGCGGGGGAATTCTCCCCCTCCCTCTCCTCCTCACTCTGTGTGTGTGTGAAAGTGGCGCTCGCAGAAAGACCAGCCGCGCTTTCTGTTCCCTCCCCTGCTTTCCTTTTGGCAGGGGAAGGGAGCTGCAAAAAGAGCAAAGGATTATGGGACATGTAGTCCCTAACACAAACAGCCCCATGGGCTTCTATGGGGACGGGGCCGCAGATCCCAACATGCTCTGGGGAAAAATAAGTAAAGGAGATGAAGGGGCTGCCTGGGAGCTAGGCAGATGCCACGAGGCAAGGAGAAGACCGGACCAAGGAGAGAGGTGTTGACTCCAGGGTCGGCTTCTCGTTCTTCCAAGCATCCACGGCTGGTCGGAGACATCCTGCCTGAGAGGGGGATCCCAGGTACATTCTCCAGGTGCACCAGCGTTTCAGTTGTGAGGTATCCAGTTGGGATACGAGTCTGCCTGATCCAGGACATTTCGTTTGGGCCTTGATCACAGGATTGATGAGAGGGTACTTGCCCATTTTACAAAGGATACAGAGATATTGCATTCAGACAATGTTGCCTGTTTTTCCTACACCTGTAGAGTGTGAGTTACACTTACACCCTGTTAAGCAGTCACAATGTCTGCCTTGCTACCCAGATGCTGCTAGCATACTGCATTTTCACTCTACCAAACAGGATTTCTAAGTGCACCAGCTAAAGTGGTTAGCTGAAAATTCAAGGCCTTCTCCTTCCAAGGGAATGAAGTTGTTGGTGTCATAAGGGCTCAGTGTGTGTGCCCCCCCAGTGTGAAAGCGCTCGGGCTTTCACATTCAGGCAGCATGAGAGGCAGTTTTCAGGCGCTTACAGGCGCTATTTCTAGCGCTAAAATGCCTGAAAACTGCCTCAGTGTGGCCGGGGTCCTAAAAGGAAGAAAAAGCATTAAAAGCACATGGGTAGCATCCTCTAGTGTGCAACTAGTGTAGGTAAATTTATTTGGCTGACTCATGGTAGCTGTGTGAGTCTGTAATTAGGTCAAGTTACGCCAGGTCAGGCTGGAGGGCTCTACAGGGCAGGTCTCTGGTACCTCCGCCTGGTTCTAGAAGCTTGGCGAAGCTTCTGGAAGTTAGTGGGCGGAGGGTAGGAGGTCCTGATCTACATACTTGAGGGAATCTGGCAAATCCACAGGTACAAGGCACTGGCAGGGTGGCTGGGTAAGCCCTTAAATATGGTGGAGCCAAAGCGGCAGGGGAGTTGGGTGGAAGATGGAGTGCTGAGGTTGCTGTCGTGTGGCCTGGTTAGGGGCCCTGGGTCTGGGGCTCTGCTGAGAAAAGAAAGGAGAGGAAACCTAAGAGAGGGATCTCCATTATCTTTGAGTCTTGTGCATTAGACATCCGGGCTGGCATGGGAGGATCTAATCAGTTGGATGCCTGAACAGGAATCTTGCCCAGTGCAGTGGGGAGCAAAGGGCAATATGAGTATCTCAGCACACCCAGGGGCATACAAGGGGAAAGATTGCCAGACGTAGAATACTTTATAGGGTCAACGTTGTGCTAAATCCCTTGTCCTGGGGCATTCTTCAGAAGGAGCCAGGTGGGCTGGTAGTGAAGGCAGCTAGGTGGATATCTGGAGGTGTCATAATGGTGTTAGGTTCTACTGAAGAGACACAATACTCCTGCATACAGTTTGCAACGTTGTGCTAATTCTTTAAAGGGGACTGATTGCTCTTGGTTTGAAAAGGAACTTGCCACTGATGCATAGACATTGTGTTATTCCGTAGGGCGTATTGTCAAGGATCTTCGTTTTTTTGTACATAGAGAAAAAAGCTGTCCTCATCTGATGTTGTTCTTCAAGTCAAGTTGGGCATCCCATAATCCCTGTACCCTAGCCAAGTTGTTTCCCCAATAAAACAACAAAAACAAGCCCATGGACTGATTACTAATGTCTGTAGCGCTACAGATATAAAACACATATAAATTGCACATTGCCTTACATTTTAACATTACAATTGCCAAAAATGTATTCTTCACTTTGAGGAAAATGCATAAGCATTTTATGGGGTGAATGAGCCCTTATTGTAAATTATTAATACCCTGCATTAAGGTAAAAAACATGTTGCCATGTTTTTCAGTGACATCAAAGTACAAAGCTTCTTGTCATAAATGCAAAAATTACCAACACCCAGTCCCCCGGTGGCAGCGGGAGCAGATCTAGAGCGGCATCCTTGGCTGTATCTTGGTGACATTCAAGGACTATCTATTGAGCCTTTCTTAACCATTCCCACTGTTCTTGTACCTACTCATTGGTTGTGTGGGGAAAAGTACATCCAAAATTAAGTCCACTGGCAGCCACCACACCCAACATTACAGTGAAGTGAGTGAGGCTCTTGCCCTCTTTCTGCCTGCAGATGAAGAACCTGTGTCTCAGCTCAGTCAAGGTCACATTCTTCTCAAATAGGTCTTCTAGCCATGCTACAGTTTGCTAACACATTCATCCACTGGTAGTACCATGACAGCTTGGCGGGCATCATCCTCCAAAGAGTTAAAAGTCAGTTCTGTAATCAGAGGGTACCTAGCAGAGATTAACAGCACTCTCCAATCTCTCCTCCCACTCCGTCAGCGACATGCTAGACCCTTTAAATTTAGGCACCAGAGCTAAGGCCTCTCCTAATGGTGCCATGGTGGTCCTTGCTCCCTTGTCTGTGCTAACTGCTGAGTGGGGCTTATCCTGCTGACTTATTGCAAGTGTGGGCAGGCAAGGCGCTTGGTACCTAGAAAGCAGAGAATGTACACAGAGACCAGAGATTGCAGCAACGTGTGTTAACAGAAACGTTCTGACAAGGTGATAACAAAGTCAATGTAACACAGCCAAAAAGGCACAGCAGCACTTACAGAGAACTTTCAGAGAACTCCTGAAAACAACTTATAATGCCCAGCAGCATCTGACTGAGGAGGTGGCTGGAAGGTGGTCTGGCAACCAGGCACCTGGATGTGGTAGGGCTCTTAGCTGGCAGCACAGGAGAGCCGCCGCTGCTCTGTCCCTCCTCCACCTTTCCCTGCGCTAGACACACAATCCTTGACCATTGGGTTCCTGTCCCTAACCTAGCCACTTCGCCAACTGAAGGGGAATTGTGCTATTTATTAGCACTGCCCACACTAAAGATGGCATCTGAGGTCAGCCAGGGCAGCAGCATCCAATCGGACAGCTGCTCTCTTGATGACACCTACTGAGGCCTCAGAGGAACATGAGTTTCCCCTTCTCCTCTCTCTCTGCATGGTGGCTGTGGAACGGCGCCACCTGTGTAGGGAGGCTCAACTACACCTGCTTAACAGCGCATAAACCAATATTCTGATCACTGCCAAAAATACACATTCCTGTCAACGTTCATCCTCATCAATCATGTGATCTGCACTCTTCCGGACGCCTGCAGTAGGATCTGAGACAGCGCAGGTCACATCTATACTTGCCAACTGTCCCAAGTTTGCCAGGACAATCATGCTTTCTGGTAAGCTGTCCTGCTACAGCTTAGTTCGGGCTTTGTCCCAGGATCAGGGCTGTGAGGACAGCAACAATATCATTGCTTCAAAATACATAGACTCCCCCCAGCAGTCTCATGCACTCTCAGTCTGTGTGTCATTCATTCTGATCCTCCTCTGATCTCCAGTGCCGGTCTTCTGCCGAGAAAGTTCCGCTCGGCGGATTAGTTCCCCCCTCTACTGCGCATGCGCAGTAGAAGCCGGCGGAAATAGCCGAAGCGGAACAGCTGAAAATCAGCTGTACACGGCGCCTGTAAGAGGGCCCCTCGCGGGCTCGCTTCGCTCGCCACGCTTCGGGCACGGCCTCGCTGCGCTCGGCACTTTTAGATTCCCCCTCTAGGTCCACTTGGATAGTGGGGAAGGAACCTGGACCCAGAGCGCAGGCGCCGTGTACAGCTGATTGAAGCGTTTGAGCTTCGGCTATCTCCGGCGGCCGACAGTAGTACGTACTGCGCAGGCGCTGCGCCTGCGCAGTACAGGGGGGGAACCTATCCGCCGAAGGAACTTATTCGGCAAGACACCGCTGCTGAGAAAACCCAGAGCAGAGCTAATGCCGGTGTTCTGCCGAAAACTCCAAATCGCCAAAATCTCCAACTATGTCACTTCTGGTGACTCTCCAGCATCAATTATTGGAGATTTGGACCTGTTGGCTGTTTTGACAGAACAGCAGAAGCGTATACAGTACGGTACAGGATGAGTTTGCTGTTTTTACAGTAGTGGCGGCCCACCCCATAGGGGGCACAGGGGAGCCACTCCCCCCAAAGCTGCTCATCATAATTTTTTTTTTTTAAATACTGGCCCTTTAAGTGTATGCGGGACGCCGGACACACAGGTGTATGGGAAGCATACACGTGATTGCAAACAAGAAGCTCTATTGGCTTTCTTTAGATAGTCCTCAGGGTGCTGAGCTCTGCGCCCAGAACACTCCCACTATAGGATTGTTCTGTGCTGTGGTTAGTGATTGTTGGGTCTCGCAGCACCACCTCCAGTTTCTCTGACTCATCCCAGCCGATCTGAAGGTGTATGACAGGCGAGTTGCTGTGAGTATGAGGGGGGAGGGGGAGAGGGGGACATCTGCTGTAAAGGGGGACTCTGATGGGGACATCTGTTGTAAAGGAGGACTCTGATGGTGACATCTGCTGTAAAGGGGGACTCTGATGGTGACATCTGATGTGAAGAGAGACTCTGATGGGGACATCTGCTGGAAAGGGGGACTCTGATGGGGACATCTGCTGGAAAGGGGGACTCTGATGGGGACATCTGATGTAAAGGGGGACTCTGATGGGGACATCTGATGTAAAGGGGGACTCTGATGAGACACCTGATTTATAGGGGGATGCTGATGGGGACACCTAATGTATAGGGGGATTCTGATGGGGGACAACAGTTGTAAAGGGGGACTCTCATTGGGGCACCTGATGTAAAGGGGGACTCTGAGGAGGACGTAAGCCACGTGCAGGGACGCCGTCTCAGTGATCCCCGAAGCACCTTATGGTAGCGGAGAAGCGGAGCAGCGGGGACCTGACGCGCATGAAGCGATATCACGAGCTGAGCCGAAATCACGTTCAGTGCTAGCCGGTATCGAACTAGAGGGCTGTGGAGAAATGAATAGCTAACCGCCTAACCATCAGGGCACCCGATCTATTGGTAACCGGTTGGTTACTCAGCGCAGTGGGACATGTAACAGCTAGTCTATTGGAACGCAATACCCTCCAGCAGCTGCCCAATCATCCAGCGCTGACAATCGGGAAAGTCGAGGAGCCTGTCTCATCCCTGAAATACCCAAATCCACACCAGGAAGGAAGGCGGTAATGTAACATAAGCCCGGGTTCACACCATAATTCGCTGCGGACCGCACAGGAGCGCTGTGCATCCCTGTTCACCGTTTCAGGGACGAATCAGGGCCGATTCTATGCCTGAATTCGGCCCTGAAACGCAGCCAAAGACGCACAGCGTTTTTGTGCAGTGCGCACTGCAGCCGCCCCGGAGATATGTGAACCGGCTCCATAGGGAGCCAGTCACATTCTCCTGCTATGCGAATTAGATGTGCGGAAACGCACATCTAATTCGCATAGGTGTGAACCCGGGCTCAGTGATTAACGTATTCACTCAACAGCACCCTAACTTAGTAATATGGTTGATGTATATACAAAATCTTGAATGGTTTATAAACTGTTATAAGCCTGGGAATACCTGAGGAAAAATACTAAGAGACTTCTAACTCAGTGCTTTCACTATCACCGACCACTCACATGCACGCAATTGTCTCCGGTCATATCTGACCAGTCTGACTTAAATCACAAATTTACCCTATAGAAATCCCTCGTATATCGGTGTCCAGACTCCGCAATTATAAGTATGGGACAGTAACTTGGACATAACAATATGTTGAGGACTTGAGAGTAATCTCAGAAGGACTTGTGTTGGGTCAATTATTATAGCCTCTCACTGCTTCATTAACCGCTCCGAGATATATGGCTCTATTTAGAACCCTATCCATCTAGCCTATTTAGGTCATTAGTACCCCCGGGGATCACCTTTCCATAACAACCCCTTTACCTACTATCTAATTAGATTATTTAACTTAACAAGTAACACTGGCAATTGAGCCATTGGGATTGTTATGCAAACGTGGAACACTTCAGGCGCCTGCACTGCATGTTATTTGTTGGTTTGTTACTGTGTGTGTACTGTCTATTCTAGTTTTGTCATCTGTTTCATTGATACATCATCTGTTATTTTATACATTTGAAGTATCATTTTACGATTGGTTTTCAGAGTATATTAGGTTATTAACCTTAATAGAAAGCAACCAAGTGTTTTTATACCAGTGTGTCAGGTGTTTAAACCATTAATAAAATTTGATATTTATTTTTATTCACAATCTCTCTGACTGCCCTTTCTGACCATAAGTAGCTGTCTTTTTATCCCAGGGACGCCCAATCCGTGGACCTCCCAGGGATAGCTCTTCATATAAGACTCTGATGAGGACACCTGATGTATAAGGGGATGCTAATGGAGACACCTGTTGTAAAGGGGGACTCTCATTGGGACACCTCTCATAAAGGGGGCACCTACTGTAAAGGGGGACTCTGATTGGGACATCTGATGTAAAAGGAGGCTCTGATGAATACACCGTATTAAGTGGTTTTATTTTATTTTAAATGTGGATGTGATTGGCATACTGTGATGGGCACAGCGAGGCTGCAATTGATGGGCACAGTGAGGCTTCAATTGATTGGCACAGTTTTATCTAGCAGTGATGAAACATAATCACCTGATAAATGGCTATTTACAGTCCTGCATTACTAACAGTTACATTTTTCAGTTTGTTTGCGCCCCCCAAAAAATTTTGAGCACCAGCCGCCACTGTTTGACAGAACACCGGGTAAGGAGGAAATAAGTTGACACCGCCTTTGAGGCGCCCATGTTGTTGGACAGTATTGGGCGGACTAACAATGTTCACTCATTATATGGTGTACCATACTGTATACGCTGACGATGTTCTGTCAAAACAGCCAATTTGTCCAAAACTATAATTATTGGTGCTGCAGAGTTACCAGAAGTTACATGGTTGGAGATTTTGGCGAGTTGGAGTTTTCGGCAGAACACCGGCTGCTGCTGACACTACTGTGCAGGGAGGGATCTGAGCTGATGCTCTGAGGAAAGCCTGTTTGGGGAGGTAAGCTGGCAGTGTTTCATGTCAGGAGGGATTCATAAGAAGGACATGAGAGGAGTTACATTGACAAGGAGGGTTGGAAGAGCAGGTGAGTGTGTGTGTAGGGGAGCGGCTGAGTTTGCAGCCCCCCAGCTGATGGAAATCTCCCAAGCAGGCCCATTTAACTATATAACAGTGATGGTGAACCACTGATGTTTTGGAACTACATTTCCCATGATGCTCATGCACTCTGCAGTGTAGAGGAGCATCATGGGAAATCTAGTTCCAAAACATCTGGGGTGCCAAGGTTCGCCATCACTGCTATATACTGTAAGCATCCCCCAAGCACTTTGTATGCCCATATAATGTGAAGTTAATTTATGACCATTTAAGCCGGTGTGAGCCAACTTAAAAGTGTAAACTCACTACGTAAACTAAATACTCTATATCCAAAATAACAATCCTCAAGAAACACAGCGAAGTGTGATGTTTACGTCCATTTGCACACTGTTTAAATAAAGAATAATTGTTATTTTGTATCTACTACTGTAGCTACTATTTTGTATCTATTCACAGTTAGGCTTGGTTCACACATACAGGTGTGATCAAGCACGGGTGTGTTTTTCATGCATCACGTGTAGGGCAGCTCATTCATTTTAATGGGCTGCCCTACAGGCAAGCAACACAAAAAAGAAGTTCCTGAATCTTTCCCAAAAGCACTGTGGCACCATAAAGTTTGGCGTGTCCGTTTGCAGATACATGGTGGTTCCATTAACACTTTGTGCATCTGCTAAAGAGCATTGCTTTTCTGTGCGTGTTGGGAAAGCATGCAAGTTTGTGTATGTTCCCTACACACGTAGATGTGAACATAGCCTGTATTTTGTTTAAGTGGTGAGTCTACACTTTGATTGTACAGAGTTTGGATTAACACAGGATTAAATGGAATGGTCATGAAGTAACTTCACATTATCTTGACATATTCAGAGTGTTTGGAGGGTTGCGTATACTATATTTACAGTGCCTTGAAAAAGTTTTCATACCCCTTGACATTTTCCACATTTTGTCATGTTACAACTAAAAACGTAAATGCATTTTTTGGGGATTTTATGTGATAGACCAACACAAAGTGGCACATAACTGTGAAGTGGAAGGAAAAGGATAAATGGTTTTCAATTTTTTTTACAAATAAATATGTGAAAAGTATGGCGTGCATTTGTGTAGACAATACTTTGTCAATTCTTTGTAGAACCACCTTTTGCTGCAATTACAGCTGAAAGTCTTTTTGGCTATGTCTCTACCAGCTTTGCACATCGAGAGTGAAATTGTTGCCCATTCTTCTTTGCAAAATACCTCAAGCTCTGTCAGATTGGATAAAGAGCATCTGTGAACAGAAATTTTCAAGTCTTGCCACAGGTTCTCAACTGGATTTAGGTCTGGACTTTGCCTGGGCCATTTTTACAGATGAATATGCTTTGATCTAAACCATTCGATTGTAGCTCTGGCTGTATGTTTAGGATCGTTGTCCTGCTGGAAGGTGAACCTCCGCCCCAGTCTCAAGTCTTTTGCAGACTCTAACAGGTTTTCTTCTACGATTGCCTGTATCTGGCTCCATCCATCTTGCCATCAACTCTGACCAGCTTCCCTGTCCCTGCTGAAGAAAAGCATCCCCACAACATGATGCTGCCACCACCATGTTTCATGGTGGGGATGGTGCGTTCAGGGTGATGTGCAGTGTTAGTTTTCTGCCACACATAGAGTTTTGCTTTTAAGCCAAAAAGTTAAATTTTGGTCTCATCTGACCAGAGCACCTTCTACCACATGTTTACTGTGTCCACCACATGGCTTCTCGCAAACTTCAAGCGGGACTTCTTATGGCTTTCTTTCAACAATGGCTTTCTCCTTGCCACTCTTCCAAAAAGGCCAGATTTGTGGAGTGCATAACTAATAGTTGTCCTGTGGACAAATTCTCCCATCTGAGCTGTGGATCTTTGCAGCTCCTCCAACAGTGGTGTCGCTAGGGGGTGCGGGGCTTGGCACCCACCAGAGGGGTGGACACCGCTAACACCACACCAGCATCCGTGTATCGCACTGACTCGCAAGCTGTCCGGGTTGTCCCTGTCCCCGCTGTCTCACACATCACAGCAGAGCGGACTGAAGCCAAAGCCACCTCCCTCTTGTCAGCTGTCTACATATACACAGACCAGAGAAGGGACACTGCATGCCGAGCCAAGGTCTGTACTGTTCTCTATTGTAGATGGAGGAGAGGCACAAAGTGTGTACTGAGGGGGGAGGGGGGTCTGTACTGAGGGAGAGGGGGTCCATACTTAGTGGGGGGAGTCTGGACCGAGGGAGGGGTGTCTGTACTTAGTGTAAGGGGGGGCTCTGTACTTAGTGTTAGAGGGTTTATACTTAGTGTGGGGGGGGGGTCTGGACTGGGGGAGGGGGGTCTGTACTTAGTGGAGGGGGGGTCTGGACTGAGGGAGGTGGGTCTGTACTTAGCATAAGAGGGGCTCTGTACTTAGTGTAAGGAGGGTTTGTACTTAGTGTAGGAGGGGGTCTGTACTTAGTGGAGGGGAGAGGGTCTGGACTGAGGGAGGGGGGTCTGTACTTAGTGTAAGGAGGGCTGTACTTTGTGTAGAGCGGGTCTGGACTGAGGGAGGGGGTCTGTACTGAGGTAGGGGGGTCTATACTGAGGGGGGGGTCTGTACTAAGGGGGTCTTAGTGGAGAGGGGTCTAGACTGAGGGAGGGGGTGGTCTATACTTAGGGAAAAGGGGTGTCTATACTGAGGGAGGGGGTCTGCACTTAGTGAGGGGGGGGGTCTGGACTGAGGGACGGGGGGGTCTGTAGTTAGTGGAGGGGAGTCTGTACTGAAGGAGGGGGCTCTATAGTGAGGGAGTGAGGTCTGAACTGAGGGGGACTATATTTAGTGGAGAGGGGGGTCTGTACTGAAGGGGGTCTGTACTAAGGGAGGGGGGTCTGTACTTAATGGAGGGGGGTTTAGACTGAGGGAGGGGGTGGTTTATATTGAGTGAGGGTGTCTGTACTTGGTGGAGGGGGGTCTGTATTGAGGGAGGGGGTCTATACTGAGGGAGGGTGGTCTGTATTGAGGGGGACTATACTTAGTGAAG
This sequence comes from Aquarana catesbeiana, assembly GCF_042186555.1. Taxonomy (NCBI): domain Eukaryota; kingdom Metazoa; phylum Chordata; class Amphibia; order Anura; family Ranidae; genus Aquarana; species Aquarana catesbeiana. The sequence continues at coordinate 547,680,393 of NC_133326.1, forward strand.
AGGGGGGTCTGTACTGAGGGGGGGGCTGTACTAAGGGAGGTAGGGTCTGTACTTGTTGGAGGGGGGTCTGGACTTAGTGGAAGGGGTCTGTACTTAGTGGTGTGGGGGTGTAGACTGAGGGCGGGTGGTCTGTACTGAGGGGGGACTATACTTGGTGGAGAGGGGGGTCTGTACTGAGGGGATCTATACTTTGTGGAGAGGGGGGGTCTGTACTGAGGGAGGGGGTGGTCTATACTTAGCATAGAGGCGGGCCTATACTAAGGGAGGGGATCTGTACTGAGGGGGGACTATAGTTGGGGTAGAAGGGGGTCTTTACTGAAGGAGGTGGTCTATTTTTATTGGAAAGGGGGGTCTGTACTGAAGGGGGACTATACTTGGTGGAGGGGGGGTTACACCATGTTTTACCGCACCAGGTGACACCAACCTTAGTGACGCCGCTGTCCTCCAGAGGCACAATGGGGCTCTTGGCTGCTTCTCTGATTAATGCTCTCCTTGCTCAGCCTGTCAGTTTAGGTGGACGGCCATGTTTTGGTAGGTTTGCAGTTGTGCCATACTCTTTCCATTTCCTGATGATGGATTGAACAGTGCTCTGTGAGATGTTCAAAGCTTGGGATATTTTTTTAAAACCTAACGCTGCTTTAAACGTCTCCACAACTTTATCCCTGACCTGTCTAGTGTGTTCCTTGGCCTTCATGATGCTCTTTGTTCACTAAGGTTCTTTAACAAACCTCTGAGGGCTTCACAGACCAGCTGTATTTATACTGAGATTAAATTACACACAGGTGGAATCTATTTACTAATGGGTGACTTCTGAAGGCAATTGGTTCCCCCTAGATTTAAGTTAGGGGTATCAAAGTAAAGGGGGCTGAATTTAAATGCACGCCACACGTGGAGAAATCTTGAGAACTATTTATAAGCACAATATACAGTATCTCACAAAAGTGAGTACACCCCTCACATTTTTGTAAATATTTTATTATATCTCTTCATGTGACAACACTGAAGAAATTACACTTTGCTACAATGTAAAGTAGTGAGTGTACAGCTTGTATAACAGTGTAAATTTGCTGTCCCCTGAAAATAACTCAACACAAAGCCATTAATGTCTAAACCGCTAACAACAAAAGTGAGTACACCCCTAAGTGAAAATGTCCAAATTGGGCCCAACTAGCCATTTTCCCTCCTCGGTGTCATGTGACTCGTTAGTGTTACAAGGTCTCAGGTGTGGATGTCGAGCAGGTGTGTTAAATTTGGTGTTATCGCTCTCACTCTCTCATGCTGGTCACTGGAAGTTCAACGTGGCATCTCATGGCAAAGAATTCTCTGAGGATCTGAAAAAAAGAATTATTGCTCCATGTAAAGATGGCCTAGGCTATAAGAAGACTGCAGAAGCAAATACTCTTGCGCACAGGTGTGTAAGCTAGATGATCCAAGGAATTCAAAATGGACAATGAATTTCTGCCTTGCTGCCTTCCAGGATGGGGATATCCTAATAGTAAAACGAAAAGAAAGAAAGAGGGCGCACCAGCCTAGTGCATTATCCTTTAGTATATTTATTTAAAAACATGATTAAAATCTACTCACAAAGGTAGAATAAAGTCGCGCTTATATCTGAAGGCTCTGAAGAAGAAGGGACACCTTTGAAACGCGTCAGCCAGCAGCGGTTCGTATGTCCTCTCCCTAGGACCTGGAAACTGCTACCAGCGGACCAGTTGCCTTAGGATTGATATAAGTGCGACTTTATTCTACCTTTGTGAGTAGATTTTAATCATGTTTTAAAATAAATATACTAAAGGATAATGCACTAGGCTGGTACGCCCTCTTTCTTTCTTTTCATTATAAGAAGACTGCCAAGACCCTGAAACTGAGCTGCAGCACAGTGGCCAAGACCATACAGCGGTTTAACAGGAGAGGTTCCACTCAGAACAGGCCTCGCCATGGTCGACCAAAGAAGTTGAGTGCACGTGCTCAGCGTCATATCCAGAGGTTGTCTTTAGGAAATAGACATATGAGTGCTGCCAGCAGTGTTGCAGAGGTTGAAGGGGTGGGGGGGTCAGCCTGTCAGTGCTCAGACCATACGCTGCACACTGCATCAAATTGATCTGCATGGCTGTCGTCCCAGAAGGAAGCCTCTTCTAAAGATGATGTGCAAGAAAGCCCGAAAACAGTTTACTGAAGAAAAGCAGACTAAGGACATGGATTACTAGAACCATGTCCTGTGGCCTGATGAGACCAAGATAAACTTATTTGGTTCAGATGGTGTCAAACGTGTGTGGCAGCAACCAGGTGAGGAGTACAAAGACAAGTGTGTCTTACCTACAATCAAGCATGGTGGTGGGAGTGTCATGGTCTGGGGCTGCATGAGTGCTGCCGACACTGGGGAGAGACAGTTCATTGAGGAAACCATGAATGCCAACATGTACTTTGACATACTGAAGCAGAGCATGATCCCCTCCCTGAGCGCACGTGTTCAGCGTAATATCCAGAGGTTGTCTTTTGGAAATAGACGTATGAGTGCTGCCAGCATTGCTGCAGAGGTTGAAGGGGTAGGGGGGTCAGCCTGTCAGTGCTCAGACCATACGCATCAAATTGGTCTGCATGGCTGTCGTCCCAGAAGGAAGCCTCTTCTAAAGATGATGCACAAGAAGGCCCACAAACAGTTTGCTGAAGACAAGTGGACTAAGGACATGGATTACTGGAACCATGTCCTGTGGTCTGATGAGACCAAGATAAACTTATTTGGTTCAGATGGTGTCAAGCGTGTGTGGCGGCAACCAGGTGAGGAGTACAAAGACAAGTGTCTTGCCTACAGTCAAGCATGGTGGTGGGAGTGTCATGGTCTGTGGCTGCATGAGTGCTGCCAGAACTGGGGAGCTACAGTTCATTGAGGGAACCATGAATGTACTGTGACATACTGAAGCAGAGCATGATCCCCTCCCTTTTAAAGACTGAGCCACAGGGCAGTATTCCAACATGCTAATGGCCCCAAACACACCTACAAGACAACCACTGCCTTGCTAAAGAAGCTCAGGGTAAAGGTGATGGACTGGCTAAGTATGTCTCCAGACCTAAACCCTATTGAGCATCTGTGTGGCATCCTTAAACGGAAGGTGGTGGAGCAGAAGGTCTCTAACATCCACCAGCTCCGTGATATCGTCATGGAGGAGTGGAAGAGGACTCCAGTGGCAACCTGTGAAGCTCTGGTGAACTCCATGTCCAAGAGGGTTAAGGCAGTGCTGGATAATAATGGTGGCCACCCAAAATATTAACACTGTGGGCCCAATTTGGACATTTTCACTTAGGGGTGTACTCATTTTTGTTGCCAGCGGTTTAGACATTAATGGCTATGTGTTGAGTTATTTTGAGGGGACAGCAAATTTACACAGTTATACAAGCTGTGCACTCACTACTTTGTATTGTAACAAAGTATAATTTCTTCAGTGTTGTCACATGAAGAGATATAATAAAATATTTTCAAAAATGTGAGAGGTGTGCTCACTTTTGTGAGATACTGTATATATGTGTTGCACCCTCTTCCTTTAGGTAGGTGCTAGAATAGGATTTTCTGGGTTTAAAGCTTTCAGTGTAGACAAATTTAGTCAGGCCTGTGCTTTATGCTAGGCCTGGTTCTTTTGATTTGGGAGTGTTTGGTGTAGTGGTGGGTGTGATCACCTGTGCTCTGACTCAGAGGTGCCTCCCCTGCTTTCAGGCAGATTGTTCTGGGCGAGAGGTTGGATCTGAGGTTTGAGTGGCAGGCAGCTCATGTGAGGAGCTCTGACCAATAACCCTTTGGTATTGGCAGGGGGCAGGCCTCCCATATAAGCTGAGGTCACATGCTGCCAGGGAGGAGTTCTGATGGTGCAGGAAGAAAGAATGGAGTTTTAGGAGTCTACCGCAGGGCGGCCCCACGTGGGAGCGCGCGGAGGAGGGATGGAGGAGGAGCTGCTAGGATGTATTCCTGGATAAAGAGCTGCTGTGACCGGGGAACACAGGACTTGTACACAGAAGATCGGTAAAGGAGAAGCAGCAGTAGGATTGAGAGAAGAGCAGATTTCTGTGACAGGGGAACACAGAGTTTGTCCTTTGGAGAAGGTCAGTGTACAAGAAGCAAAAAGAGAATTGTTGAGAGTAGTGCAGAATGCTGTGGCCGGGGAACGCAGCGCTTGCAGTTATGCACTGGCTGGGAACAGTAGTCCGCCTATTACTGTATTCTAGGCTGTCGGGGAGAGGTACCGTGTATCTCTGGCCTGGTAAAGCACTCTGGTAATACCTTTCAAGAGACTGTGTAGCTACCAAATTCACTGAACCACCGGGGAAAGGTGATTGCATGCCTCTGTCTTACTGATTTGCTGAAGCAACACCATTCAAGTACAGCCAGCAAACTGTGGTTATTCCCTTTTTGTCATACTGGAAATGAAGATACAGGAGTCTAATGCCGCGTACACACGGTCGGACTTTCCGGCAGGAAAAGTCAGATGGAATCTTTTCAGTGGACATTCCGTTTGTGTGTGGGCCTCATCGGACTTTTTTTTTTGAAAATTCTGACAGACCTAGAAATAGAACATGTTTCAAATCTTTCCAACGGAATCAGTTCCTATCGGGAAAACCGCTCGTCTGTATGCTGTTCCGACGGACCAAAAACGACGCATGTTCTGAAGCAAGTACGAGACGGCAGCTATTGGCTACTCGCTATTGAACTTCCCTTTTTTAGTCCTGTCGTACGTGTTGTACGTCACCGGACTTTGGTGTGATCGTGTGTACGCAAGACAGTTTCAGCGGAACTCCGTCAGAAAAACCTTCAGAGTTAATTCCAATGAAAAAAATGGCCGTGTGTACGCGGCATAATGCCCCATACACACGATCAGAAATTTTGTCAGAAAAAACTTGGATGTTTTTTCCGACGGAATTCCGTTCAAGCTTGCCTTGCATACACACGGTCACACAAAAGTTCTCTGAACTTTCGACTGTCAAGAAGGCGGTGACATACAACACTACGACGAGCCGAGAAAATCAAGTTCATTGCTTCCGAGCATGCGTCGAGTTGTTTCCTAGCATGCGTGATTTTTTGCGCGTCCGAATTGCATACAGACGAACGCATTTTTGGATAGGAACTTTTTCCGACCGAAAAATAACGCTCTCAATCTTTTGCTGGCTGGAATTCTGCCAGCAAATGTCCGATGGAGCATTCACACGGTCGGAATTTCTGACCAAAAGCTCACATCCGACTTTTGCTGGCGGAATTTCTGATCGTGTGTATGGGGCATTACAGTTTTGCAGTAGAGGATTTGTACAAGGAGAAAGGAAACCAGAGGAAAGATATTCTGCAGGAGTCAGTGCAGAGGAGGAGGAGCAATAGTCTGCAGAGGAAGTATGCAGAGGAAATAGACTGTGAATGTTAGAGATGCATCATTTTCAAGGTTAAAGCTGCTAATCAATGTCTTACCAATGTGATGACAATTCTATAAGTGCTATGGGCATCCCATACTGTATCTTCCTTTACCCCAACCAAGTTGTATCCCGCAATAAACGCAACAAAACTACGCAAATGACTGCTCATTGTCTCAGATGATATATGGCGGTCTGGCAGCAGGGTGATTGTTTGTCAGGATTGCTCGTCACCATGGCTACATATGTAAAGCGCTGCCTAAATTGACGGCTCTATTTAAAAGTACCTGTAATAATAATAAATGCATGTAATGCTTTTCCACCATTTCTTTACTGTGCAGAATGACTGTTCACATAATTAAAGTGGTAGTAAACTCTTAAAAAAAACTAAAATCCGGTTCCCCTGCAAGGTAATGTTATAATGTGCTAGTATGCATATAGAAAAATGCAGCGCATGTACAAAGGAACATAGGTCTTTATAATGGTGAAACAGTAAAGAAATCACTAATTAACCACAGGTGCCTTGAAACACAAACGTCCATAGATGGATGTGAATGTCCAACCGCACAGGAGGTGTAAGTACTCCAAGGGGTGGTGATGGTCTGATGGTTGTCAGAAAACACCTGGCATCATACAGCGACTTCCCAACCGAGAAACTGGGTCCCAATGGGTCATTCAGAGAAAGTGCAAAAAAGCCTCTTACCAGATCCTGTGGATTCCCATGTCAGCGACAGGGAATCACATGCGCAGTTTGTCACAAATGACGTGGAATGGGAGCTCAGAAATCGCCAATCCCTTGGATTGTGGTCTGTATGGATCTCGGCCGGCAACCGGATGGGTCCTCACAACGAACCGTCCTCACACCGAACCGTCCCAGCGTGCATCAGAAGTTTCACAAACGGTCCCCCGAAAGGAGCAGTTGGAGGGACTGGATCTCATGCGGTAAATGTGGAAACAAAAAGAATGTGCCTCCACATGGTGCAGATAAAAAAAGGGTGTTTTTATTGACAAAAACGACCATACACAAATAAAAGCGTGATCACGGTGGATAAAAACAAATGGGCAACAAGGAGAGTGGTGTATGTACCCGATGCGTTTCGACCTAGGGGTCTTCAACAGGGGCATAGACCACTCACTCCAAGTTGCCAAATATATATAATAAAATTATTTAGAGAAGGACCAATCACAAGGGCTGAAAAACCGGGAGATTTGATTGGGTGAATACAATCACATGACTTGCTTGGATGTCTAAACATGAAAATCATACACAATTTCTATATAAGTAAATGAATGACATTAGGGTGAAGCCCAGGAGACTGTACAAAGGTCTACCAGCAGAAAAATATATAGCTCTATGATCTCTCTAACAAAAATAAAGCATTTAAAGATTTAATGAAAACAGCACTCCTCTGCTGACAGTCCGGCAGAATGTACCGCCCTGTCGGCCAGAGGAGCCAATCCTCAATAAGAAGACAAAAGATGTTAAGTGGAGCTGACCAATAGGTGGCTATGTATTAGCCGGCCTCTATCCCTGAACGCCCACATGACCAGTCTGTGTAGGAAATGATGTCACGTCTGTGGGCGTGTCCGACGCTTCCCTCTCACATGACTCACTGGGCCAATCGGAGAGCAAACGTACCACTCATCTCTGCTGTACGTACAATCCGTACGCCGCAGAGGGATGGGACTTAAATAAATAAACCTAGCGTCCCGGCAATGCAATCCAGCAAGCAACGGACGCTAAATGAGACAAAACAGCATCCCTATGGTGTATGTGTACAAAAATGTGCTATGCAGCAGACCGGGACCCGATGACCCGGAAGTGTGCATAGAACTCCTGTGAACCGGAAGTGTATGGGAAGTGGGGACACATATAGTGAAATATAATGTGTTTGGGAAATGACTGGCTGAAGTGAAATCGCATGTGTGTAAGAAAAAAAAAAAAAAAATTACTGGAGTGACATTGTAAATGTCTCTTAAAATCCATATGTGTTTTGGTGGGACTGAAATAAAAAAATATTAAAAAATTATGTGAACACAAATTATCCGGAACGCACATTGTAAAATGTGTTAAAATGAATATATATGTGAAGGGAATGTGTGGATTTGTAAGGTGACCCAAATATCTGGCAGTCAACCTTATGATCCCTTGACTGCAAAAAGTCATCAGCATAGACCGAATGGGTCAATTTTGATTGGACCAATTTCAATTGGGTGAATAGATAACCCTCTAGGTACACCATATATAAGCTGTGTACCAACTTGTGAATATAGGTGAAAAAAAGGAGGAGGGGGGGAGGGGGGAGAAAAAATGTTGAAATAATGAAGTAAAAAATATAAAATATAAAGGGAGGGAGGGACATGCATAGAGATGTGGAAGGAATTTAGGATTGGTTGATGAAGGAGTTGAGGTCCCACTCCACGTTTAAACCTAAAGGGAAATAGGACCTCAACTCCCATATCCAATAAGTCTCGAGGCGTGACACTCCTCGGAGGCGGGACTCTCCTCTCCAATGTGGGACAAATTTGTCGATCACCTGGAATAAAGTCCCGGTAGGGTCCTTATTATGGTGTTCCAGATAATGACGGGGAACTGTATGTTTGTCCTTGCCTTTCTTGATAAATGTGCTAGTATGCAATTTTGTGATATGTGTTTTATTTTTAGTGCTGAACTAATTTTTGTTCTTTTTTGTTTACTGTGGGATTGGGTAGATCACTTTAGTGCTAGCAGTTTGGGAGAGGGGGTATTTTGGTGGCAGCACAGGGTTGTTATCAGTTTATCTTTGAATACATTTTGCTGGGCTATAACTCTTGTACGTCAGAGCTGAGCTGCTGTAGTGCATTGAGGTTCCCTTCAAAATACACCAGATCACAAAAGTGTTTTCTGCTTTTTAAGCTGTTAGTAAAATCCTGAAGCCAATGTACATAGATCTCATGTCCTGTGCTCCCCTCTTGTGTTGAAGCTCTAAAACAGCACCTCTGCCTCTCTAAAAGCAATAAAGATGCGAATCTGGCCTTAGGCTGGTGAGACACTCATCAAGTTGTTTCAAAATCTATATCACTTTAAGCTCTGTTCATAAAGCTTAAACACTAGGATAAGGAGAAGCAGAGAAGCTGTGCTAAAAAAATAATAAACCTGAAAGGGTGATTGTTTTCAGTATGAACTAAAAAAAAAAAAAAGAATAAATATGTGAAAAAATTAAAAAATATATGAACAACCCAGAAAACACAAAAAACAAAAAGTTCTGTGATGTGCTAATTAAAGTCCAAAGTAGTAGATGTTCCAATGCTTCAAATAATAACACTCAGTGACTTGACATAACGAAGTGTATCCCCCCAAGTAATGAATGGCATGCTTACCAGAACGTAAGCCAATTAGACAGGTGGCTTAACCCAGCCCAGGCCTTGATGCGAAACAGTCACAGTAAGGTGAATCGATAATTGACTTGAACCGCGGGTTAGCCTTGATTCCACGTTATAAAATCATCCCAGAAAAAAATTAAATAACATAGCGTAAGGGCTCTTTCATCACTGAACCGCCCCGTGAATACCCGCTTGCTCAGCGGGGATCACTCCGCCGATCCCCGCTGGGCAGGAAAATGACAGGTCCGTCACTGCACACTGTGCAGCGACGGACCTGTCAGAGCGCCGCTCTCCCCTATGGGGGATCGGATGATGGCGGACCGTAGAGTCTGTCGTCACCTGATCCGATCCAAAAACGGATGGAAAAGTAGGGTTTTCCTCCGTTACACTTTTCGGATCGGAGCGGGTCGGATGTCAGCGGACATGTCACCGCTGACATCCGACGCTCCATAGGGATACATGTATGTCCGTTTTTCATCCGAAAACGGAAGGATGAAAAACGGACATACGGATCCACCGTGTGAAAGAGCCCTAATACTGACACCGAAAAAAAATATAAATATAGAATGAAGTGGCACTCACATTGTGAAAAAAAGGGAAGTGCATAAAGAACACCCAGTGAAGGAAGCAAGTCCAATCACCAACACCACACAGAGAGCCTCCTTACCAGATGGCAGACTAAAAGTTGCAAAAATCCTAACGGATATATGGAACATCAGCCAGTGAAGATACCAAATATAGTGCACCAACACCACACAGAGGGCCTCCTTACCAAATGGCAGGCTCAAAAAGCAGATATCCTATTGAACAGATGGATCACCAGCTGGATACGATGAGGCAAATGGATGGATGGACCAAACTCACAGCATTGAACTGGAGGCTCCATAACTCGCATGGTTTAGATGAGACCTGGCACAGACCTCACACCCGTTGGGCACCTTGCTGTGGTTGGAGAGGTGTGTGGGGTGAAAAGTTCTTGTCTCTGGGTGTACAGGAAGCTCACACAATGGATAAGGAGGTCTGACAATTTCAGTCATTCAGACATGGCTGAAATAGATCTGTATCATTGTGTAAAGCTTTATGCATCAGAGGTTTATAAATTGTCCTCAAAACGTCTCTTTGACTCACTTTAAGGGCATGAAATTGATGAATGTCTAGTAATGAATCAGGTGCCCGGAGGGTATGAAATTTGAGAGATAAGTCAAAGCTGAAATTGTTAGTTCTGTAATAAAGAAATAGTGAAATGTGGTTATTATACCTTAAAGTGGTTCTAATTGCTTACAATTTATTTATTTAATTTTCTTTTTAATGCATTCTTTGCATTAAGGTAAAAATCCTTCAGGGTGCAGCTCCCCCCTTTATACTTAACATGGAGAATTCCTTCTCGATTCAGCGATGCGCATGAGAGCAGCAGCTGTCCTCATTGGCAGGAGCTATTGCCTGTCATTCACAGCCATGCTGCTGTCAATCACTGCTAGTAAACCAATGAGGAGAGAGTGGGGCTGGGCCAAGCCAAGCAAGAGGCTTGCTATTGTGGGCACTCAGCAGGGGGGGGGAGGCAGTACCACCGACAGGGGACCCAAAAAAAGATAAGGTTCGGGGCTAATATGTTGTTTCTTTCCTTTAGAATCAACACTGACTATTTTAAATCCTTATGCAGATAGCATTAGTAAATAGTTAGGAAAGTATACCTAATTTACTTGTTTTAAACCTTTTTCATTTTTTTTGTCTTTAGTTACTTCCTGGATCCAGGCCTAGGCAAATTATGTCATACCTCCGAGGAGTCTTCAGAAGGGGAGCAGGGACTGAGGGAGAAATGCTAGGGGGTGTTTTTCAAAGTGATTTCTCAACCATATAAATAATAGACACATGGATGGATTGGTGAGTCTGCTTTGAATGTTATAAAATATTTAAATATGAAGAAAAAGAATTTAAAACACATGCAACATGCATGTAAATTGCACATTGCCTTACATTTCAGCCGTTATGTACAGCCTTAGGCTCGATTCACACCTATGCATGTTGCTTTTGAGCGTTTTTGCCACGATTTTGCCGCGATTTTGCCGCGATTTGCGTTTTTTTTTTGTTTTTTTTTTTTACAGTTTTTTTTTACAGTCTAAAAAAAAAATTAAAAAAAAATTAAAAAAAAACAAAAAAAAAAAACGGCAAAAACGCATCAAAAACGCATCAAAAACGCTGCAAAAACGGTGCACTTGCGTTTTTGATGCTTGTCCATTGAAATCCATTACATGCAAAACGCTGCTTTTTGCATGAAAAAAAGTCCCCGACCCTTTCCAAAAATGCAGAGAAACAAAAAAGCATTGATGTGAACATGTTCCATAGGAACCCATGTTAAAAAATTCCCGTGCATTTCTGCAAAATGCAAAATGCATCAAAAAACGCGCTAGTGTGAATGGAGCCTTATAAATACAAAGCATTTTAATATAAATGCAAACCAGTGCAACGTGTCAGTGACCGCCATTGCTGAATGTCAGGCACCACCATTGCTGAATGTCAGAGACCACCAGAGCCCATTGTCAGGGACCATCAGAGCCAAATGTCAGGGACCACCAGTGCCGAATGTCAGGGACCACCAGAGCCAAATGTCAGGGACCACCAGTGCCGAATGTCAGGGACCACCAGTGCCGAATGTCAGGGACCACCCATGCTGAATGTCAGGGACCACCAGTGCCGAATGTCAGGGACCACCAGAGCCCATTGTCAGGGACCACCAGAGCCAAATGTCAGGGATCACAAGTGCCAAATGTCAGGGACCACCAGAGCCAAATGTCATGGACCACCAGAGCCAAATGTCAGGGACCACCAGAGCCGAATGTCAGGGACCACCAGTGCCGAATGTCAGGGACCACCAGAGCCAAATGTCAGGGACCACCAGTGCCGCATGTCAGGGACCACCAGTGCCGCATGTCAGGGACCACCAGAGCCGAATGTCGGGGACCACCAGTGCCAAATGTCGGGGACCACCAGTGCCGAATGTCGGGGACCACCAGTGCCGAATGTCGGGGACCACCAGTGCCGAATGTCAGGGACCACCAGTGCCAAATGTCAGGGACCACCAGAGCCAAATGTCAGGGACCACCAGTGCCGCATGTCACCAGTGCAGATTATCAGTGCCGATCAGTGCGGTGTCACCAGTGCAGATTATCAATGCCGATCAGTGCAGTGTCACCAGTGCAGATTATCAGTGCGGTGACAGCAGTGCCTTATCAGTGCCCATCAGTGCGGAGTCACTTGTGCCTTATCAGTGTCCATCAGTGTGGTGTCACCAGTGCCTTATCAGTGCCCATCATTACAGAGCGGATATAGTTACAGATCATTGGGATGACAGAGCGCATCTTGGGCTGATAGGTCTGTATGGGAGAACACGCTCGTGGTACAGCCCCGCCTCCCTGCACCAGAATTGTGATAGACAGAGCGCACTGTTCCAATGTACAGGGAGGCGGGGCTGTACCATGAGCGGCGTTCTCACATACAGACCTATCAGCCCAAGATGCGTTCTGTCATCCCAATGATCTGTAACTCTCCCCACACTGGAGACAGATGGCAGGGGTGGTGCTGGCAGAGAGGAGGAGGAGGGAGCAGAGGAGGAGGACACCACCTCTATTGGCGACACAGACCAGGGGCTGTGAGACCCCCTCTGCCCACTACAGCAAGCCAGGCGGAAATAGAACTCCCTGCTCGCTTTCAAAGGACTACAAGGGGGAGTGTCAGACCGCTGGCTGAGGTTACTGGAGGAATTGCAGCCAGCGGTCTTACAAACAGGAAATCACCAGGCCATAGTTGCCAACTGTCCCAGATTTCCCGGGACATTCCCGGGACTTGGACGCCATTCCCGAATTTCTGGTGTCCCGGGAAATGTCCCGAGAAATCCGGTTCTTCACGATTCGCCGCCGCCACTAGATGTCCGTGGCCGGCGGAGACAATGTCTCCGCCGGCCGCCATTTTGATGAAGTTCAGGAAGACGGCTGGGGGGGCTAGACGGAGCTCCTGCGTCGCCGCCCACCCTCCGCCCGCTCCGCCTCACCCCGCCTCGCTCCTTTCCATAATAGACTGGCAGCGGGGCGGGGCGGAGGGTGGGCGGCGACGCAGGAGCTCCGTCTACCAGCCTCCCCCAGCCGTCTTCCTGTCTGATATGGAAAGGGCCGGGGGTTCTAGCCATGCTGCAGACACTACTAGGACACCTCTGAGGTGGGGGGGGGGCGCACTGCTGTGGGACTCCTGATGTGAGGGGGGGCTCCTTTGGGGACACACACCTGATGCAAGGGGGGCTCCACTGGGGACACCTGATGTGAGGGGGGGATCCACTGGGGACACCTGATGTGAGGGGGGGCTCCACTGGGGACACCTAATGTGAGGGGGGCTCCGCCGGGGACACCTGATGTGAGGGGGGCTCTGCCGGGGACACCTGATGTGAGGGGGAGCTCCGCCGGGGACACCTAATGTGAGGGGGAGCTCCGCCGAGGACACCTGATGTGAGGGGGAGCTCCGCCGGGGACACCTGATGTGAGGGGGAGCTCCACCGGGGACACCTGATGTGAGAGGGGCTCTACTGGGGACTCCTGGTGTGAGGGGGGGCTCCGCTGGGGACATCTGATGTAAGGGGGGCTCCGCTGGGGGCACCTGATGCAAGGACGGACTCTGCTGGGACATCTGACGCAAGGACGGACGGCTGGTGGCAGGCGACGTGGCTAGTGACACGCTCAAGGATCCCACTGATTCTGCATTATGGTGAGTTGAATGATTTAATTTTATATTACAATGTAATAATAGAAATAATGCACTTCAATCATCCTGACACCATAACAACCATGGTGCCGGGATGATTGAAGTGCTAACACCAGGTGTTTGGAGTATCTTTATCTGCTGATTGTTAAACCTTCTAGAATACACATATTTTTATTGTGTAGGATCTGGGGCTGCTGTCCCGTCATTTCCCTCTCCCCCTCTCCGCCTCACCCCCTCTCCCCCTCTAATCCCTCTCCCCCTCTAATCCCTCTCCCCCTCTCTCCCTCTCCATCCTTCATTCATCTCAGACTCTAACCACACCCCCTTGAGCCACGCCCATTTAAGCCATGCCCACTATGTCGCGTAAACCACGCCCATTTTTCGCCGCGGCGCGCCACACTTGTATATTTTACATAAGCCACGCCTACAAATGAATGCCCCACCCCCTAATTATTGTACGGCTCCGCCTACAGCCACAAAAGTGTCCCACTTTTTTTTTTTTTTACAATGTTGGCAACTATGCCAGGCAATATCATTTTTTCAGCAAGTTCAGCAGGCTACAGAGCTCAGAAGAACATGGCTGACATAGTTGGTGAAGGTAGGAGATCAGCAACAAGAACATGGAAAAAAGGTTTTGCCCGGAGTTCTGCTTTAATGGAATTTTTGTTGTAGCTATACCATGCTAATAGAACAGTGTTTTTCAAAATAACCAAAGCACTTCAACAAAAAAAACTTTATTTTGTAGAAAACATGATGAAAATTAGAGAACAACAATGACTGTGGCATGGAGAAAGATTACAACTAACATTTCTGTTGATTACAACAATCAACAATTAGTAGGAAATGTACAGGGCCTTGCTTTGAATGACTTCAGCACATCTGCGGCCACAGGACATCACTAGCCTCTCACACTGCTCTGGTGTGATTTTGTTCCACTCTTCTTCCAGTCTCTTTCACAGTTCAGTGACTGTAGTGGGTTTCTTGGAAATAACTTTGTCGCCAAGGATTTTCCAGAGGTTTTCTATTGGGTTTAGATCAGAACCAGGCCCGGACTGGGACAAAAAATAGGCCCGGGCATTTTAGACGGAGCAGCCAACTTTTCCAGAGGGACTGGGGGAGGGCATCGGTAGACATTCGCGGGGGTGGCTGGTGTTGGTTCTCCACCTGTTGGTTCTCCACCTCCCCCCCATGTGCAGGGACACTGTGATATAAAGGGGAGTGCACTGTAAAGGGGCAATGCAATGATTACAGTGCAGTCCCCTTTATATTACAATGTCCCAATCCTATTGTGGCCATACAATGCTAGTACTGTCTGTCTCCTATTGTGCCCACTCTGCCCAGTGACACTGACCTGCTCTCTCTCCGGTGATGCTGGTCAGCATGACGCTCTCTCTCTGGTGGTGCGGGTACAGCGTGGCTCTCTCTGGTGGTGTGGGTACAGCATTGCTCTCTCTCTCTGGTGGTGCGGGTACATCGTGGCTCTGTCTGGTGGTGCGGGTACAGCGTGGCTCTCTCTTTGGCTTCCCCCAGCACAGTCCTCTCTTTTTCCTTTTAATAGTCATTCAGCTTCTTCCTGGGTTCCAGGCTCTCACTCTTTCCCTCAGCAGAGTGCATGCTGGGTGCTGAAGTCTGCTGCCTGTGGACAACAATGGGGCTTACAATCCTCCAGTACATGTCACTGGAGGATTGCCACTGCCATGTAGCACTGCTAGCCTCTTCTGATTGGCCCGCCACTGTGGCCAATGGTGTCAGAAGCAAATCGGCAACAAGCTGAGCAGCCAAATAAGATGAGAGCCGCGCCCTGCTGACAGGAGAAGGGGGGCGAGCGGGGGAGATACGCTGACATCCCGCAGCTCGCCTCCCCCTTGTCACAGCGCGGCCACCTGTGTTCACTGGAGGACGGCACCGCCTCCCCAAAGCAACCTCTTCTTTGGCTTCTCCGTCCCTCCTCCTCTCCTGGCGTCCTGGTTGCCAGGTGCCCGTCGGCTGCAGGGCGCATGCGCGAACAGAGACTTTCTGTTCCGTGGCAGCCTGGGTTGCCATAGATGGGTTTGGTAGGTGGAGAATGCCTCCGCTCTTCCCACCACCACCAGCGGCCGTCCCTGCATGTCCCTGCATGTAGCGCAGAACATCAGCGGCCGGCCCTGCATGTCGGAACCCGTGACGGCAGCTGGCCCTGCATGTCACAGCCAGACATGCGGCCCAGAAGCCACCAGCCCACCGGGCAAACGCCCGGTCTGCCCTATGGCCAGTCCGGGCCTGATAAGGACTCTGGGCTGGCCATTTCATTATTTCAATGTTTTTAGCTTCAAGGAACTGCTTTACCCGTGTAGCAAGGTCTTTTACCTCTTTTGGTCTAATGACGACCTCCAAGGCTAAAGATAGCTGACATCCTTCAATATGTGGTGGGTTGTGAGGCATAGTGGGTGCAAAGATGATGAAAGTCATTGGGCGCCAGACACTTCTTGGATGTAAAAGAGGTTTTATTTCTTTGACAGTCCTTTTTATATATTTTGGGGAAAGAGGATTAGGGCAAAGACACCCTTAGATAGTTGTAAACGCCGAAAATTAAATAAGAGGACAGCCGTGCAGGGAAAGGCCCCAGCAAGAAGCCACATCTGCACTTACGGAAATGCTATCTCCTATGGTAACAATCCTTCAACAGTTCCTAACTCAAATGTAACAGTTCTTGCAGCTCCACTACAACTACAAAACTAGAAAAAATTACTGCGCTATCCCAAAAGTACAATAAATGTCGTGAGAAAAAAAGCTGCAACTATAAATGTGAGACACAACCACTTGGTAAACAATAAAACAAAAAAATAGCTGCGCTGCGATTAGTGATATAAAATCAAAAAATAAATTGATGTGATCACTTAGAAAAAAATATATAAATGAACATCCACATGTGATAGGCTCACAGTGACAAAACAATAAAAAGTCCTCTTAATTCAAATAGAACTGTTACATAGAACCAATGAACATGCGTGGTCCAATTGTAAAGTGCATAAAGTGAGAAGTTCATATGGGTAAAATATTCTTTTGCAAAGGAGAGAATGACAGTCATCCAAAACGTGAGTGACATGCAACTTTATCATCCGGGAAATTGTGATGACAGAAAGTTTCCTCCACCTATAGATACACTGCCCCTTACCGACTCCTTTGATCTCTTATCAGGAGATCATGCGGGCGGATGGCTGTCTACCCCAGCCTCAGGTATGAACTGCAAACGGATCCCAATTAGGCCTCCCCGACAGGAATCTTCTATTTGGTGGGTGGGTACTCGTTCCCCCTTTTTCCTTTGTACAACAAATCCCTCCTGGTTTATCGCCAGCAAGAACAGGGGGTTCTTCCAGAGTCTACATCAATCAAGTTTGGGACCCCTCCAAACTTCTGGGATATGTCTTCACATGGATATATCTTTTGCTCTCCTAGACAGAAGTTATCTGAGGTTCCCAGGACAAAAGCCCCACTACAACTGCTCCCTGTAGTTCTTCATCACTGAGCTCCCGGTCTCTCACTAGACCCTCTGATTCACGGACTATGAATCCCTTGAGCTCCTACAAGGTCTGCGGTGGTACCCCCTCAAGCGTCACCCCTGCTTCTCTGCTGGGTCTCTAGCTTGGCACTCCAGATACTTCCCAAGCTTCAAGGCTGCTCTGCAAGCATTTCCTCCGCTGGTTGGGTCCCTTACTTGATCACCGACTGAAGTTTCCCGATTCTCCACCATGCTCTTTTGGTGAGAATATGGTTCCGGTATTTGCTTCAGTTACTCACTGTAGTCCCTGATAAAGGCGATTGGTCCCTTTGTGGCGACAGTTTCCTTTCTACCTCCAACCACTGACAGGTTCTCCAACCGGCAGAACCGTCACTTCGGGTTGGACAATCCCAAACCTGCCCTGCTCTCTCACTTCTGGATAGGCCCTAGCAGCCAGATGCCCCCAGGATAGGCCCAATCTCCGGCCTAGCAGCCCGGGGCAGACAACACATGTCCACCCAGATGGCAGTCCGGGTGGCACAAAACATAGATCACCTGACCTCACCTGACTATATAGGCTCTCCCAGCAGGCCAAGGGATTCAAGAAAACCCCCACCCATTGGCTGAGATACCCCATATACCCATAACCTGACCTTGGGTTGCCCTTCTCATATCTAGTACCACCAGTACCCATATCAAGTACCCAGCCACCTAGTGGTAGAAGAGAAAAGTGCAACAAGGCCAAACTTAGGGAAAAATCAATAGATCTCCATCAATCGACCAAGATAACTACTCTTGGCAAGTACATTTGTGAGGAGCTCCCTGACTAAACACCAGGGTGCTATAGACGTTTTGCTGTTTTACAGGGGGCATTGTCGTGCATGAAAATTGCTGGCTGATTGGGTGATGAATGCAGGGAAGGAACTGCATGCTGTCAAAGAAGGTTCTAATAAACATTTGCATTCACTCTGCCATGTAGCTGTATAAGAGGCCCAAATCCTGCTGCGGAAAACATCCCCCAAACCACGACGCTTCCCCCTCCACCTTTCACTGACTTTACACACTTTGGGTTCAGTCTTTCCCCAGTTTGATGACGAACATAATGTTTTTCCTATCAGATCCACATAGATTAAACTTGCTTTCATCACTAAAGTGAACTTCGGACCAGTTCTGCTCTGTCCACACAACATGCTCCTCAGCAAAGGTTAGTCTAGCCTTTTGATTCTTTCTGCTAATACGAGGTTTGGTCACTGCAGAGTGGGCTTTCAGTCCAAATTCTCTTAAATGGGGGGACATTGTATGATCCTTTCCTATTTTGCATTTGTCTTTCGTGGATGAACAGCCTTCTTGGGGGACTTGAATGAGTTTGTGACATTGTAAAGACAGATTTTGAACGACAAACTTCTCTTCCTAAGGCTGAAGGGGATCATCCCTTTCGCCTTTATCTGGACAACCTGCTGCCGGAGGGTTTCAGTCACTTTAGAACGGCTCACCATCCTGCAAAGTCAGTGAAAACTGGAAATTTAGGCTGCCAGTTAAATAGGGTTTTTAGTCAGATAATTCAAGAAATTAGCACAAGGTGCCAGATTACATCAAAAACTGGGAGGTATCTGAAAGTGTTCTCTAATTTTCATCATTGTTCTTTTTCAAGTCTCATTGAAGTTTTTTATTCTGTGCTTCAAAATATATGTAACTCATGAAATATGCTTAACAAAACTTCTCTATTACTCTCGTTTAGATCATTTTTAAGCAGTGATATTGACATTTAGGAAATTGTAAGTTGTTCTCTAATTTTGATCTCCAGTGTATATGATATTGTCTTTTGATGGTGTATTGTTTATAATTTTGTCATATGAGTGTTTTAGTGCCACACTAGTTTTTGTTCTTTTTGTTTCTTTACTGTAGGACTGGGCAGCTGCCATTAATGCTGGCGGATTGGAAGAGGGGGGTTTTAAAGGTAGCGCAGGGTTGTTATTAGTTTATTTCTAAATACATTATGGTGCATTGTGGTTCGCTGTAAGCTTGTACATCAGAGCTGTGCTCCTGCAGTGCATTGAGGTACCATTCAAAATGCACCAGATAACAAAAGCGTGTTTTTTCAGTTTGTTAGGCTGTTTTAGGTACATCCTGAATCCAATGTACGTAGATCTCATGTCCTGTGCTGCCCTCTTGTGTTGATCCTCTAAAACAGCACCTCTTCCTCTCAGAAAGCAACACAAAGATGTGAATCCAACCTTAGTCTGCCAAGATTCACTCAACAAGTTGATTCAGCATCTACTGTATATTACTTTAGGCTCAGTTCATAAAGCTAAAACACTAAAATAATGAGATCTGAAAATTTCAGACATGGCTAAAACTATCCGTATCCTTGTGTAAAGCTTTATGAATTGGAGATTGATATGAATTGTCTACAAAGTTTGTCTTTGATTCACTTTATGGGCATGAAAGTGATGACTGTCCAGTAATGAATTTGGTGCCTGGAGGGTCTGAAATGTCAAAGCTGAAATTGTTAGTGCTGTAGTAAAGAAAAAAAGACATTCAAATTGGTTATAACACCTTGAAACAGAACATGACTCTCTCAATCAACATTAACTATTATGCTGCTAGGATTAGTAAATAGATAGGAAAGTATATTATATTTACGTGTATATTATATATTATATATACATACATATATATATATATATATATATATTTATTATATTTACTCCCAGCTCCAACCCAGGTGGGTCCGAAGCCACAGGCTGCACGAGGGGCACCACCGCAGCATCGCTGAAACCAGCAGGACCAGAGGATTCACTGTTCCAGCAGCCAGTCCGTAATCTCAGCCTGTTCTGCAGAAGGAAGAATCAACTTGGATTACACTTCAGGAAGTTCCTACACTGTCTCCAGATTGGTGAGTTGCAACCTGCCCACAAATCCAGTACCAGTCACTATCATTCCCCACAGGACACTGTATACAGACATCTTATCCCTGAATTACCTTAAGGATTGCTACTGGTCAGTCTCAGTTGCTTTGCCTTGATTGCATATCACCGTGCCACATTTAGAAGTCTTGTTTCTTTGAGCTCCAACTTGCCTGTGAAGATAACTACAAGGCCTTGAATCTTTGAACTCTGCTAATTCCATCTCCATTTAAAGGGACATACCACTAGCCAACGCTGTATCCTGGCCTAGGCTGACAAGGCCCAGGCCTAGGGCAGCAGTTTGCAGGGGGGCAGCACGGAAAGAGTCCCCGCCGGCTTGCGCTACACTGTTAGTGTAGTGCCAGTCTTATGGGGCGGACTGGGCTGAGAGGCAAATTAGTCTAGCGTCCCCCTTAAAGTGGCCTGCTTCCGGTATGTGGGCGGCCGGAATTCTGCAACTGTGGGGGGGGGGCGCCGCTTCTAATCTTGACTGTTTTATCATCCTGGACCACAAATCTTCCTCACTGTGCTATATGTTTTTTGCTGCACCATTGGCATGGTTATATCTTCCTAGTACTCTCCATAAAATTATCAGAAATTTGTTCTTAAAGTAGAACTATGGGCAACACTTTATTTTTTTTTCATTTTGGATAGAATAAGGGAGGGTTATAACCCCTGTCAGTTTATTTTTTACCATCCCTGTCCCATTGCAGAGATTTCCCTTCACTTCCTGCCCCATAGCCAAACAGGAAGTGAGAGGAAATCTATGCAAATTAAGGGGATCCATTGCCCCCCCCGCCAGGCCCTCAGAACTAGTGTCCCCACTCGAAAATTTCAGGGCGGGTCTTAGACAGCAAGGGGTGTGGCCTTGACAGGAAGGGGCGGGTCATATTTAAATTAGGGGGTACACGAGTTTAATCAGGCTTAGGGCAGCACAAAACCAGGCACTGATATCATCGCTAATGGCAAATGAACTATTGATCTGTGGAAATCATCTTTGACCCAGTTCTAGTGGACCAGAAGGGACATCCATAGCCGAGAGAGGCTCTACCCTTGCCTCCACCATAGAGGCTCTACCCTTGCCTCCATCACCTCATGTTTCTGCCCTTGGTGGCACAAAGTCTTACTGATTCTATGCTTATGGCAATAGAATC
Source organism: Aquarana catesbeiana (assembly GCF_042186555.1). Classification (NCBI taxonomy): domain Eukaryota; kingdom Metazoa; phylum Chordata; class Amphibia; order Anura; family Ranidae; genus Aquarana; species Aquarana catesbeiana. Next base: position 547,701,425 of record NC_133326.1, read on the forward strand.
CAACACAGCTGGTAAGCGTATTCCATCCTTCTACTTACCTTGAAGACTTCTGAGTACATCGTTGAGAAGTTGCATGTATTGCCCCATGGTTCATTTACCCTGATTGTGGACTTTTGTGTTGACAGCCACACGGCATTATTTGGGACATTATATGCACGTGCACATTTATTACTTATACAAGTTGATTTAGCGCTACATTTATTTAATATACAAAACCTAAATACACTACTGCCACTAGCCACAATATTACTTCATCTCTCATTAGGATTAAAGATACAATAGGCCGGCCTGGGGCCTTTAGCAGTGGTATTATATTCAGCAACCAGTAGCCCTTTTGAAATCCATTCATTTATTGTCTTCTTTCTGTATGCCTTGATATTATATTTCTGTCATTGGCAATTGTCATTTAATTGCTTTGGGTGGGCTTTTTTAACTGAGTCTTGGCTGTTTATCCAGGATTTGGTTGACTAATGCCCTGTTACAAGACTCTCCTCTTGAGTAAGTAAAACCAGAGAGAGCTAATCAATATACCTTGTGCAGTGTGTTATTTAACTACTTCAGCCCTGAAGGATTTAACGAAGGATTTACCCCCTTAAAGACAGGCCATTTTTTGCGATATGGCACTGCATCGTTTTAACTGATAATTGTGCGGTAGTGCGGGAATGTACCCAAACAAAACTTATGTCCTTTTTTCCCCACAAATAGAGCTTTCTTTTGCTGGTATTTGATCGCCTCTGCGGCTTTTATTTTTTGCGCTATAAACAAAAAAACATTGACAATTTTGAAAAAAAAAACCAATTTTTTACTTTTTGCTATAATAAAGATCCCAGAATTAAAAAAAAAAAACATTTTCTTCATCAGTTTAGGCCAATATGTATTCTACATATTTTTGGTAAAAAAAAAATGCAATAAGTGTAGATTGATTGGTTTGCGCAAAAGTTATTGTGTCTACAAAATAGGGGATAGATTTATGACATTTTTATTATTCATTTATTTTACTAATAATGGTGCAATCAGCCTCGTACTCACAATCAGATTTTCTGCAGACAAAACCTCAGACTTTTGTCTGAAGGCGTGTGCCTGGATTTTGTCTTGCATACAAACGGCAAGGAATTGTCGGTCAACAAACACGAACATAGTAATGTACTACGTGTTTTTTCAGGTCTTTAGTGCCACCCTTTGGGCTCCTTCTGCTAATTTTGTGTTAGTAGAAGTTTGGTGAGTGTTGATTCGTGCTTTTCATTTCGCGCTTTTCAGTTAGTTTCTGAACGGCCGTTCGTCAACCAGACATGTTGCGGAATCGGAGGAGATAACATGTTATTTATTATTGGCCTTGGAGTTATTGCTTTGACCCATGTCCAGTCCAGGAACAGGAGGAGGAGTTCTTGGACCAAAATTTGGCTGCTTTATTAATCGTGACCAATTATGTCATATGCCTTTGCTGCGGGAGCTCCAGGAGAATAATCCAGATGTTTTTTGGAATTATCTCTGGATGACGGACCCCTGCTTTCACCAACTCTTGGCATTGTTGACCCCCTATATTAAGAAGCAGGACACATGCATGAGGCTTTTATTTTATTTTTTGGTTGAATAATAATGATTTGATTTGTTATATTTTCTATATTTTTGGATGCCTAGAATGCACTTTTTGGTTAAGTTCTATTGGCAGATAGCATGTCTAATTTTATGTGTTTTCTTTTTTTAATGCACAATAAAAAAATTGTGGAGAATAATACTTGGCTATGTGTTTTACTTCAAATGACAGTTTGGGAGTAGGCAGTTACATTTAAACAAATACAATGTAAAATTGACAAGGGACACCAACATAGTTGTATCTTTGATCTTAAAAACTACGGGATAATGGTGTCGTGGTAACTTGCCCCCCAAAAAAATAAAATAAATAAATAAAAGTAACAAAAAAACCATGATAACATTATTCTTGATATCATAAAAAAAAAGCCTTTAAATGTGTTTGCAATAACTCCATCAGTATCACCAGCAAAGCAGCTTCATTATTATCCCATTAAAGAAGAAGAGAATGTGCGCTGCATTTCGCAATTTTATAATTTGCCATGTCACAAATGTTAATGCTAGTTTACAAGACCGACCACTTCTGGCTCGTCCTTGCTTCTGAGAATGCGTGTTTGTACTTTGGACTTTTCTCCGGCGGACTTGTGTACACACACGATCGGAAAATCCGACAACAGACATTTGTCCGTGGAAAGTTTTAAAACCTGCCATCCAACATTTGTCCATGGAAAATCTGACAACAATTGTCTGATGGAGAGTATAAACAGTCGGATTTTCGGCCAACAGCCTGTCATCACACATTTCCCGTCGGAAAATCTGATCGTGTGTACGCGGCTTAACTCTCCTTTCCTGAACTAATCTGTGTTGCTGGTGGACTTTGCTCTTCTATCCATAACATTGGATAAACAGTTGATTACACAGTATGTACAGTGGGGACGGAAAGTATTCAGACCCCCTTAAATTTTACACTCTTTGTTATATTGCAGCCATTTGCTAAAATCATTTAAGTTCATTTTTTTCCTCATTAATGTACACACAGCACCCCATATTGACAGAAAAACACAGAATTATTGACATTTTTGCAGATTTATTAAAAAAGAAAAACTGAAATATCACATGGTCCTAAGTATTCAGACCCTTTGCTCAGTATTTAGTAGAAGCACCCTTTTGATCTAATACAGCCATGAGTCTTTTTGGGAAAGATGCAACAAGTTTTTCACACCTGGATTTGGGGATCCTCTGCCATTCCTCCTTGCAGATCTTCTCCAGTTCTGTCAGGTTGGTTGGTAAACGTTGGTGGACAGCCATTTTTAGGTCTCTCCAGAGATGCTCAATTGGGTTTAAGCCAGGGCTCTGGCTGGGCCATTCAAGAACAGTCACGGAGTTGTTGTGAAGCCACTCCTTCATTATTTTAGCTGTGTGCTTAGGGTCATTGTCTTGTTGGAAGGTAAACCTTCGGCCCAGTCTGAGGTCCTGAGCACTCTGGAGAAGGTTTTCGTCCAGGATATCCCTGTACTTGGCCGCATTCATCTTTCCCTTGATTGCAACCAGTCGTTCTGTCTCTGCAGCTGAAAAACACCCCCACAGCATGATGCTGCCACCACCATGCTTCACTGTTGGGACTGTGTTGGACAGGTGATGAGCAGTGCCTGGTTTTCTCTATACATACCGCTTAGAATTAAGGCCAAAAAGTTCTATCTTGGTCTCATCAGACCAGAGAATCTTATTTCTTATTTTCTTGTAACCTTGGCCAGATCTGTGCCTTGCCACAATTCTGTCTCTGAGCTCTTCAGGCAGTTCCTTTGACCTCATGATTCTCATTTGCTCTTACATGCACTGTGAGCTGTAAGGTCTTCTATAGACAGGTGTGTGGCTTTCCTAATCAAATCCAATCAGTATAATCAAACATAGCTGGACTCAAATGAAGGTGTAGAACCATCTCAAGGATGATCAGAAGAAATGGACAGCACCTGAGTTAAATATATAAGTGTCACAGCAAAGGGTCTGAATACTTAGGACCATGTGATATTTCAGTTTTTCTTTTTTAATAAATCTGTAAAAATGTCAACAATTCTGTGTTTTTCTGTCAATATGGGGTGCTCTATGTACATTAATGAGGAAAAAAAATGAACTTAAATGATTTTAGCAAATGGCTGCAATATAACAAAGAGTGAAAAATTTAAGGGGGTCTGAATACTTTTCGTCCCCACTGTATGTAGTAGCTGAAATAGAGTTAAAAGAATATTTGTCACCCTCATATACCGAGGAACAGAGTTGAAGGTCTGACAGGGCATTGCCATTAGAATCTTTGCTCTGTCCATGATTTGTTTACATAACCCCTAGGGAGCGAGGCAACTCCAGTGATATACAGCCCATCACCTCCATCGCAAACTGAGATAGAAAAGAGACATATGAAGAGATATTGTAGTACCTAATTTGAAATTGCACATTCTGAGTGTAACATTTTCCTAATTTTGATGTGATGTTCATATTTGCTGTTCCTTATTTTCATTTTATTTCCTGTTCAAATATATAGACTTTCCCTGCAGTGTCTCTTTCAGTGGCGGCCAGTGCATGGTGGGCGCTCCCCCTATCCCTGCCACCACCTCCTATCCATGCGTCTGGCCCCTTTCAGGATGCTGGGTGCATGAATTCCTATAGCGGGGGTGGGAGGGGGTGGTTTCTTTTAAAGCACCTGATTAGAGCCAGAGGCTCTAATAGGCTTCAAAAAAGGGTGGGCTCGGGGCGCAGAGAGGGCGCCCCGATCCCACCCAATTGTATGACCATAGCGAATGAATATTTTGTTATTACTGAAATTCCTTCAGTGCAATCAGGAGGCCGGTGAGTGAGACCTGTTTCTCAATTGGTCAAAGCGCCAGGCATATGCCCCTGTTGAAGACTTGTTAGTTGAAACGCGAAGGACCAGCACCTCCTGCTTCCCACATTGCCTTTTTATAATTTTATATTTTTGTGATCACCTTTTTATATTATATGGTATTTTACCTTCAATAAACGTATCTTGGTTGACCTACGCCATGTGGAGTTCCCTTTTCTCTTTTTTCCTCATGATTGAGCACTGATGACCATTTTTGGACCATCATCATTCTTGGATCTGTTCAGCTGCCGATAGCTTTGCAGTCTTCGTTTGGAACCATCTCCCAACCTCATGTGGATTGGAGCTTGCGGCCTGCAGGATACCATCCAGTTTGGCATCACCTCAACACTGGGGATCCAGTATCCTAAAGCCTTTTAGACGCACTGCCGTACGGTACGTGCGTCCAACCGATCTGGTAAGAGTACCCACCCTTCTATCTAAATGTCTTCTCCTGTTTCTTGGTGCATTTTCTACTTCGGTTGACGATTGAAGAGAAAGTTCCCCAACCATTGGACACTTTATATGTGGACTTTTGGTCCTTTTATTTTTGTTCACTGCTATTACTCCACAGCACTTTGGGGTTCATTTTGATGTCATACATTATTTATTGTTCACCAATTTTTTGTATCCATTTCTGCCTTTGTGTTTGAGGTGTTCTGGATGCATATACATATATTTTTTATTTATTCATTTATATATTTTTCATTTATTCACTTAGAAATTATTATTTAGCACTACACTTATTTTTTGCACTTTTGATTAGACTTGGTTTGTTTGTGTGTCAGCAGCTTTTTGTTTACTTTTTTTTGGGTTTAGCGCAGTATTTTCACCCCTTTTTCCACACGATCCTATTGGATGTCTGGCGCTTAAGAAGACAAGACACACACTAGAAGAGACGGCTCCGCTGCCGCTGCTGTCCGCACACGAGACACAGGACTGGAAGGAGACTGCTCGCAGCCCCGCACACATGAGGAGACTGCCCGCAGCCCCGCACACAGGGGGAGACTGCCCGCAGCCCTGCACACAGGGGGAGACTGCCCGAGGCCCCACACACAGGGGAAGACTGCCCGAGGCCCCGCACACAGGGGGAGACTGCCCGCAGCCCCACACACAGGGGGAGACTGCCCGAGGCCCCGCACACAGGGTGAGACTACCCGAGGCCCCGCACACGGGGAGACTGCCCCCAGCCCCGCACACAGGGGGAGACTGCCCGCAGCCCCACACACAGGGGGAGACTGCCCGAGGCCCCACACACATGAGGAGACTGCTCGCAGCCCCGCACACAGGGGGAGACTGCCCAAGGCCCCGCACACAGGGGGAGACTGCCCGAGGCCCCGCACACAGGGGGAGACTGGCCGCAGCCCCGCACACAGGGGGAGACTGGCCGCAGCCCCACACACAGGGGGAGACTGCCCGCAGCCCCACACACAGGGGGAGACTGCCCGAGGCCCCGCACACAGGGGGAGACTGCCCCCAGCCTCGCAGACAGGAGGAGACTGCCCGCAGCCCCGCACACAGGAGACACCACCACAGCCTGGTAAGTCCCTGGATGCTGTCAGTACCGTGCTGCGCCACCCTTGGGGGGGGGGGGTGCTGGTTGTTTGACGCCCCCCCCAAAAAAAATCACCAGCCACCACTGGTCTCTTTGTGTATCAGACTATGCACTATTCCTGCGAAACAGCTGCTGAAGTAAAAGGGTACGCCCTTTTAAACAGTACATTGTTTTCATTTAGTCAAAGCAGTCTTACTTATATATACAGAAGAGGAGCAGTAGAGCATATTCACTAATGCATTATCTATGCATTAAGATAAAAAAACATTCTGTGTGCAGCAGCCCCACTAATACTTACCTGAGCTCCATCTCGATCCATTGATGTTTCAGGAGAGCCACTGGCTCCCGCTGCTGTCAATCAAAGTCAGTAAGGAGAGAGGGGGGCAGGGCCGAGCCACAGCTCCATGTCTGAATGGACACCCAGAGCAGCGGCTTGACTCGGGTGCCCCCGTAGCATGTTGCTGTGGGGGCAGGAGGGAGGAGCCGGGAGTGCCAGTGAGGGACATGAGAAGAGGAGGAACTGGGCTGCTCTGTACAAAACCACTACACAGAACAGGTAAGTATGACATGTTTGTTATTTTTAAATGAAAAAAAAAAAACGAGACTTTAGTCTTCATTTTCCAAAAAATTGTGACAAAAAAATAAAACAAACCAATTAATATACACTTATTGAGATTTTTTACCACACACATGTAGCAGAATACATGTTGGCCTAAATTTATGAAGAAATTTGATTTAATTAGACATGTTTTATAACAGAAAGTAGAAAATATGTGTAGCACCCGCTAGTGTGCTAGGGCTGTTAGAGTAGGTTTTGTAGATGCTATTGTAGGTAAATTAGCCTGGCTGAGAGCCAGGCCTGGGTTTAATCTGGGTCAGGGATGAGTGACTCAGGGAGGCTGGATTACTCATCAAGCAGCACTTCTGGTAACTCCTTCTGCTCTCTGGAACCTTGGAGAATCTTTCAGAAGTAGAGGGTAGAGTTTAGGAGGAGCTGCTTAGAGTATTGAGGAGGGCCGCAGCCAATCCCCAGCAAGTGGGCTGGCAGGGGGTGGTCACATCTTAAATTCTCTTGGGTCATCCCAGCAAGGGGAGTCAGGTGGGGAGATGAAGATTGAGATGGAGTGCCGAGGAGGCTGTCGGTGGCACTTGAGGTTGCCCCCTAGTCTGGGGGGATGCCTCTGGCCTGGGGCTCGGGTGCTGGAGGGACCCTCTGCAACACACAGAGGAATCCTTGCCTGGTTGCACGGGAGCAGGTGTGAGGACAACAGGAGAGAGAGTCAGCACATCTGAGGAGATCTGAGTGTCAGTCTGGAGGGCTAGTGAGTGTCAGTCTGGATTACTGGGAAGCGTCAATCAGGAGGACTGTCGTGAAGTAGCCAGTGCTACAGATTTTTACATAGTGACACCCAGGGCCATCATCAGGGGGGTACAGCCGATACAACTGTAAGGGGCCCCAGGGCCCGCCCGGGCCAGAAGAAGGCAGGATGGGTGAAGGGGAGCCGTGTTGTGCACTGTAGAAACGATCTTGCTGCTTCTGCTGCTCCCTGTGTCATTGAGCTCAGACATCAAGCTCTTTACTGCCACCTCTGGCTACTATGTGCATGTGCACCCCTCGTGTGAGCTGCCTGTACTGTGCTCCTCTGTGTCAGTAACATGTCAGCTTTGTGAATATGAGCTAGGACTAGGTAGGAAGATTTCCTTTACAAGTAGGGGCTATGAAGGAAAAGGAGGGGGGCTGTTTGTGTACAGGGAGGGGCCAGAGGCTTGTGTGTTTACAGATTTGTGTATGTGTGGGGCTGACATATATACAGTATCTCACAAAAGTGAGTACACCCCTCACATTTTTGTAAATATTTTATTATATCTTTAATGTGACAACACTGAAGAAATAACACTTTGCTACAATGTAAAGTAGTGAGTGCACAGCTTGTATAACAGTGTAAATTTACTGTCCCCTCAAAATAACTCAACAAACAACCATTAATGTCTAAAAAACAGGCAACAAAAGTAAGTACACCCCTAAGTGAAAATGTCCAAATTGGGCCCACAGTGTCATTATTTTGTGTGGCCACCATTATTTTCCAGCACTGCCTTAACCCTCTTGGGCGTGGAGTTCACCAGAGCTTCACAGGTTGCCACTGGAGTCCTCTTCCACTTCTCCATAACGACATCACGGAGCTGGTGGATGTTAGAGACCTTGCGCTCCAAATGGCTGGTGTTGCCGCTTCAATCATCCCGGCACCATGGTTGTTATGGTGTCAGGATGATTGAAGCGCATTATTTTATTATTACGTTGTTATATAAAATGAAATAGTTCAATTCACCATAATGGGAGCCCTGAGCGTGTCACTTGCCACTGTCGCCTGCCACCAGATGCAGATTGTCACTTGCCACACCACCTGCCACACGTTGCAGACTGTCACTTGCCACTGTTGCCTGCTACCAGATGCGGATTGTCACTTGCCACGTCACCTGCCACACGTTGCGCATTGTCATTTGCCACACATTGCGGATTGTCACTTGCCACGTCACCAGCCACATGTTGCTGGTTGTCACTTGCCTGCCGCCAGATGCAGATTGTCACTTGCCACATCACCTGCCACATGTTGCAGAATGTCACTTGCCACTTCAACTGCCACATGTTGCGGATTGTCACTTGCCACGTCACCTGCCACATGTTGCCGATTGTCACTTGCCACGTCACCCGCCACACGTTGCTGGTTGTCACTTGCCTGCCACCAGATGCAGATTGTCACTTGCCACGTTGCCTGCCACATGTTGCGGATTGTCACTTGCCACGTCACCTGCCACACGTTGCTGGTTGTCACTTGCCTGCCACCAGATGCAGATTGTCACTTGCCACGTCGCCTTCCACATGTTGCGGATTGTCACTTGCCACGTCACCTGCCACACGTTGCTGGTTGTCACTTGCCTGCCACCAGATGCAGATTGTCACGTGCCACGTCACCTGCCACACGTTGCCGGTTGTCACTTGCCTGCCGCCAGATGCAGATTGTCACTTGCCACATCACCTGCCACATGTTGCGGATTGTCACTTGCCACGTCACCTGCCATATGTTGCGGATTCTTCACTTACCACATCACCTGCCACACGTTGCTGGTTGTCACTTGCCTGCCACCAGATTCAGATTGTCACTTGCCACGTCACCTGCCACACATTGCGGACTGTCACTTGCCACGTCACCTGCCACAAGTTCGGACTATCACTTGCTGCTAAGGTGGGGATTGTCTTTTGCTGTGTCCCAGAGTCAGGCAGCAGAGAGATGATGTAATCTCTCTACTGCCCGCAGCTGCCTGCACAATGAGGGTGGGCGGTGAGAAATGATGTCGGTTTCCCCTACAAAATCTGTTTCCCCTGGCTCTCGGCTGAGATCAGAACTCCGCCTCATTAGCCCTCTGCTCCGCTGCTCCCCCTACTCTGCCCCGAATGCACAGGGCCGGTAGAAGGATGATTAGCATTTGGGGGAGAGTAGGAGGAGCAGCGATGCAGAGGGCTTGTGAGGCGGAGTTCTGATCTCAGCCGAGAGCCAGGGGAAACAGATTTTGTTGGCGAAACTGATCTTGGCACAACACCGGGCCGCCCGCTCTCTCACCCACCAGCTCTCTCAGTTCTCACCCGCCTGCTCTCTCACCCGCATCTAATTTCTCTGAGGGAATTGCCACGTTGCCCCCCCCCGGATCCGCCCCTGTGCTCAATAGGGTTTAGGTCTGGAGACATGCTTGGCCAGTCCATCACCTTTACCCTCAGCTTCTTTAGCATGGCAGCGGTTGTCTTGGAGGTGTGTTTGGGATTCATCGTTATCATGTTGGAATACTGCCCTACAGCTCAGTCTCCGAAGGGAGGGGATCATGCTCTGCTTCAGTATGTCACAGTACATGTTGGCATTCATGGTTCCCTCGATGAACTGTAGCTCCCCAGTGCCGGCAGCACTCATGCAGCCCCAGACCATGACACTCCCACCACCATGCTTAACTGTAGAAAAGACACACTTGTCTTTGTACTCCTCACCTGGTTGCCGCCACACACGCTTGACACCATCTGAACCAAATAAGTTTTTCTTGGTCTCATCAGACCACAGGACATGGTTCCAGTAATCCATGTCCTTAGTCTGCTTGTCTTCAGCAAACTGTGGGCTTTCCTGTGCATGATCTTTAGAAGAGGCTTCCTTCTGAGACGACAGCCATGCACCCCAATTTGATGCAGTGTGCGGTGTATGGTCTGAGCACTGACAGGCTGACCCCCCACCCCTTCAACCTCTGCAGCAATGCTGGCTGCACTCATACGTCTATTTCCAAAAGACAACCTCTGGATATGACGCTGAGCACATGTACGCAATTTCTTTGGTCGACCATGGCGAGGCCTGTTTTGAGTTGAACCTGTCCTGTTAAACTGTATGGTCTTTGCCACCGTGCTGCAGCTCAGTTTCATGGTCTTGGCAATCTTCTTATAGCCTAGGCCATCTTTATTTAGAGCAAAAATTCTTTTTTTCAGATCCTCAGAGAGTTCTTTGCCATGAGGTGCCATGTTGAACTTCCAGTGACCAGTATGAGAGAGTGAGAGCAATAACACCAAATTTAACACACCTGCTCCCCATTCACACCTGAGACCTTGTAACACTAACAAGTCACATAACACCTGGGATAAAAATAGGCTAATTGGGCCCAATTTGGACATTTTCACTTAGGGGTGTACTTTTGTTGCCAGCCGTTCAGACATGAATGGTTGTTTGTTGAGTTATTTTGAGGGGACAGCAAATTTTCACTGTTATACAAGCTGTACACTCACTACTAAACATTGTAGCAAAGCGTCGTTTCTTCAGTGTTAGCACATGAAAAGATATAATATTTACAAAAATATGAGGGGTGTACTCACTTTTGTGAGATACTGTGTGTGTGTATATATATATATCTATTATTTATGGTGGAATTTTGGGAGTCCACCCTGACGGTGCCTTGATTGAACAAGGATATCAAGATAAGAGGGTAACCCACCTGATGTTCATTTATATATATATATATATATATATATATATATATATATATATATATATATACATACATACAGGTGGGGGGGCTGGCATATATACAGTTGTGAGGGGCTGACATATATACAGTTGTGAGGGGCTGACATATATACAGGTGTGAGGGGGCTGGCATATATACAGGTGTAGGGGTGGGGCTGACATATATATAGGTGTGAGGGGGCTGACATATATACAGCTGTGGGGGGCTGACATATATACAGGTGTGAGGGGGGCTGGCATATATACAGGGTGTGGGGGGTGGGGCTGACATATATACAGGTGTGAGGGGGGCTGGCATATATACAGGGTGTGGGGCTGACATAGATACAGGTGTGAGGGGTGACACATATACAGGTGTGAGGGGGGTAACCTATCTACAGGTGTAGGAGCTGACATATATACAGGTGTGGGGGAGGCTGATATATATATATATAGGTGTGGGGGGGGAGCTGACATATATACAGGTGGGAGGGGGCTGGCATATATACAGGTGGGGGGGCCGACATATATATACAGGTGTGTGTGTGTGGGGGGGGGGGGGTGGGATTGACATCATACAGGTGTGGGGAGGGCTGGCATATATACAGGATTGAGGGATTGGGGGGAGGGGGGCTGAGTGCGTGCAGGTGAGGTGTAGGGTGACCACATTTCCAAACTGCCATTCAGGGGACACTCCCCCCCCCCCCGCGCACGCCCAAAAAAGGTGTTTTTTTATACTTTTTTTGCCAATTGTTGGGAACAAAAAGCAAACAGTGGTAACCAGTTTAGACAGGTGGTATGCAATGTGCACCAATGTGCACCTGCTTTAACTAAGTCTCTTAGTGACAATGGCGTACTTTGTACATCACTTGCTCCGCAGAACGGAAGGGGACACGGAGGAAGAACTAAGGGGAACAGCAGAACAGAGGGGGACATGGAGGAAGAACAGAGGGGGACAGCAGCAGAATGGAGGGGGACATGAAGGAAGAACGGAGGGGGACAGCAGAACGGAGGGGGACATGGAGGAAGAACAGAGGGGGACAGCAGCAGAATGGAGGGGGACAGCAGAACGGAGGGGGACACGGAGGAAAACTGGAGGAGGACAGCAGCAGAACGGTGGGGGACACGGAGGAAGAACAGAGGGGGACAGCAGAATGGAGGGGGACAGCAGAATGGAGGGGGACAGCAGAACGGAGGGGGACAGCAGAACGAAGGGGGACAGCAGAACGGAGGGGGACAGCAGAACGGAGGGGGACACAGAGTGACGGAGGAAAACTGTAGGGGGACAGCAGCAGAATGGAGGGGGACAGCAGAATGGAGGGGGACACGGAGTGATGGAGGAAACCTGGAGGGGGACAGCAGCAGAATGGAGGGGGACATGGAGGAAAACTGGAGGGGGACAGTAGCAGAACGCAGGGGTCGGGGGGAGACAGTAGCAGAACGGAGGGGGACAACAGCAGAACGGAGGGGGACAGCAGAACGGAGGGGGACACGGAGGAAAACTGGAGGGAAACAGCAGCAGAACTGGGGAACAAGGAGGAAAACTGGAGGGGGACAGCAGCAGAACGGAGGGGGCAGACAGCAGCAGAACAGAGGGGGAGCATGCTCACTGTAACAAAGTGTGTAACACAGTACACTAACCTGTCCTGGAAGTTTATCAATGTCTGGCGGGTGGCAAACTTGCAGACCTCATGGGCGGGAGCCTGGAGGAGAACTCAGACGAGGCTCAGCTCAGGAGTGAAGTTGAACTGTTACTGTGGAGAAGTGCGCTGCTGGCAAATGGCAATGTGCCTGCAGCAGAGACCGGCTGCGGGAGTAGTCGGCGGCGGCCCCGGCCAGGACTGGCGCTGACTGAGCACAGGCTGGATGATCCTTACCAGCAGTAAGTGACTGTGACTCTTTCTGGTGTGGTGTCTATATATACAGGTGTGGGGGTGACACATATACAGGTGTGAGAGGGGCTGACATTAATACAGGTGTGAGGGGGCTGACATATATACAGGTGTGGGGGGCTGACATATATACAACTGTGGGGGAGGCTGAGATATATATACAGGTGTGGGGGGGCTGACATATATACAGGTGTGGAGGGGGCTGGCATATATACAGGTGGGGGGGCCGACATATATATACAGGTGTGTGTGGGGTTGACATCATACAGGTGTAAGGGGGGCTGGCATATATACAGGATTGAGGGATTGAGGGGGGGGCTAGGTGCGTACAGGTGAGGTGTAGGGTGACCACATTTCCAAACTGCCATTCAGGGCCTACTTTTTTTTGCCAATTGTTGGGAAAAAAAGCAAACAGTGCTAACCAGTTTAGACAGGTGGTATGCAATGTGCACCTGCTTTAACTAAGTCACTTAGTGACAACGGCATACTTTTTACATCACTTACTCCGCAGAACGGAAGGGGACATGGAGGAAGAACGGAGGGGGACAGCAGAACGGAGGGGGACAGCAGAACAGAGGGGGACATGGAGGAAGAACGTAGGGGGACAGCAGCAGAATGGAGGAAGAACAGAGGGGGACAGCAGAACAGAGGGGGACACGGAGGAAGAACGGAGGGGGACAGCAGATGGGAGGGGGACAGCAGAACGGAGGGGGACATGGAGGGAAAACGGAGGGGGACAGCAGCAGAACCGAGGGGGACACGGAGGAAGAATGGAGAGGGAAAGCAGAATGGAGGGGGACATGGAGGAAGAACGGAGGGGGACAGCAGCAGAACGGAGAGGGACAGCAGGACAGAGGGGGACACGGAGGAAAACTGGAGGGGGATAGCAGCAGAATGGAGGGGGACCCGGAGGAAGAACGGAGGGGGACAGCAGAACAGAGGGGGACAGCAGAACGGAGGGGGACACAGAGTGACGGAGGAAAACTGGAGGGGGACAGCAGCAGAACGGAGGGGGATAGCAGAACAGAGGGGGACATGGAGTGACAGAGGAAAACTGGAAGGGGACAGCAGCAGAATGGAGGGGGACACGGAGGAAAACTGAAGGGGGACAGTAGCAGAACGGAGGGGTCGAGGGGGGACAGTAGCAGAACGGAGGGGGACAGCAGCAGAACGGAGGGGGACAGCAGAACGGAGGGGGACACGGAGGAAAACTGGAGGGGGACAGCAGCAGAACTGGGGGACAAGGAGGAATACTGGAGGGGGACAGCAGTAGAACGGAGGGGGAGCATGCTCACTGTAACAAAGTGTGTAACACAGTACATTAACCTGTCCTGGAAGTTTGTCAATGTCTGGCGGGCGGCAAACTAGCGGACCTCGTGGGCGGGAGCCTGGAGGAGGACTTAGACTAGGCTCAGTTCAGGAGAAGTTGAACTGTTACTGTGGAGAAGTGCGCTGCTGGCAAATGGCAATGTGCCTGCAGCGGAGAGCGGCTGCAGGAGTAGTCGGCAGCAGCCCCGGCCGGGACTGGCACTGACTGAGTACAGGCTGGATGATCCTTACCAGCAGTAAGTGACTGTGGCTCTGTCTGGTGTGGTGTCTGTGGCTGGCTGCTCTCTCTCTCTCGGAGGCGTGCTGCTCAGCCGTAGGGTGCGGGTGCCCACACTAACTGCCCATGTGTCAGCCCTCAGCCGACGTCACTGGTTGCTAGATGCGGGGCGGCCCTAGCCTAGCAACCATGCTATGATGTGTCATGTGTTACTGTGTAGTGACAGTGTGTAATGTTATAAGGGTGGCGGGCGACGGACTGGCGGTGTGTAAATGTTTATAAGGGTGGTGGACTGGCTCAGCTGGCTGGCGGTGTGTTTTTTTTTTTCATTCCGGGACACTGTATTGTCCCGGAATGAAGGTGCCCAGGACACGGGACAAAAATCAGAAATAAGGAACAATCCCGGGCAATCCGGGACACGTGGGCACCCTAGTGAGGTGGCTGGTGTGTGGGCAAGCCCTGGGGAATATTGGTGGTCAGGCTCGGGGGGCCCAGGTCTAAAGCTGTATAAGGGGCCCAAAATTTTCTGATGGCTGCCCTGGTGACACCACTGGTGATTTTGCAAACAAGTGAAGTGCTGGAGGAAGGAAAGCAGCTGTATATAGGACTGTATATACTAGGAGTTGTCCCTGAAGTTGTTTCAAAGTTAAGTGGGCATTCCATAATACCCCTACTCCCCATCCAAGTTTTATACCCTCAATAAATTACCAAAACAAAGTACTGGACTGTTTACTGACTCTAGGAAACTGTGGAAATTTAGTGTGACTGGCTGTGCAGTGTGGGGGATCCCAGTTCACTTGCGGCTCCTACGTGGGGTGTGCTAAATATGTATATTGTTTTTTTTCCCCAAAATTATCAGTCTTTTTTTTAGCAAAGAAAGTTCTATTTGTGTGGGGAAAAAAAGATATACATTTCATGTGGGTACAGTGTTGCATGATGCTAGCAGAGATAGACTGGGTGGGGTACTATACAAAGAGATTGATGGACATCTACGACCAGTCACATATGTGAGCAGAAGTCTGACCCCTGCCGAAAGAAATTACCCCACTCACAAGCTAGAGTTTCTGGCCTTAAAGTGGGCGGTGGTAGACAATCTTTAGGATTACCTGTATGGTGCATCAGAAGGAAGAGAAACCTGCACAGGAGGGGATGATTGGTGCAGTGGAAGCGGCATTTACTGGAACCGATCCCCTGTAGTTTCGGCTGAAACCCGGCAGGAGGTAAAGGAGGAGAAGCGAGCTTTCAGCTGCTGCGGTGGGGGGGGGGGAACTATAGGGGATTGGTTCCAGTAATTGCTGGCCCTGCCACTAAGATTACCCCCCTCCTGCCTGGGCACTCCATACAGGGGGCCCGGTGGCTCCAACTTATCAGTGGCCCTGGATGGCTCTCTCCACCTGAAGAGACTACTGCACCTACTCTAACTGGTCCGCTAGAGTTAATGCCTCAAAGTCAGCTTCTAGAGGCCCTAGAAGCCCTTATAATGTCACCAACAGCAGAAGATGTAGAAACTGTTCAAGACCACTGTATCGCAGGAACCACGAACCAAGTAGGCCATTCGGCCCCCAAACAGACAGACTATGACACCTTGGGAGAAAGCACATAAGAAGTAATCTACAACGCACTTATAATAAGCCAACCTTTACTCATTACCTGACACATCCAGGTGGGCCATTCCTACATCGATGGCCAATAAAGAAGATATCCTCTTGTATATCACATACAATACTGAAAATGTTAATTCACTATCCTTTTATGCGGTATTTAGCTCAAAAAGCAAAAACGGTTGGTAAATACTGCATGAAACAGCAATAAAGTCAATTGGTAAATACTGCATGAAACAGCAATAAAGTCAATTCACTAAGGGAAATAAATACATTGCTTAAATAAAAAGTGGTCCAGACATGCGATTAGTTAAAGAATGTATTTTATTTCAACTGGTTGTCAAGGAGTGGCACCTGCTGTCAGCAGGGGGGACCTCATGCCAATTTTTTATTTAAATAGCATGGTGGCTTGGGGGTCCCCCCAAAATCCATACCAGACTCATAATCGAGCTTGCAGCTCGGCAGGCCAGGAAGAGGGGGGATAAACAAGCACCCCCCCCCCTCCTGAACCATACTAGGCCCCATGCCCTCAACATGGGGGAGCTTTAGGGGAAGACTACCTTTCCCCCAAAACACTTTGTCCCCATGTTGATGAGGACAAGGACGTTTTCACCACAAACCTGGCTCAGTGGTTGTGGGGGTTTGGGGTCTGACTTATTGGAATCTGAAGCCTGCTTTAACAAGGGGGCCCTCCAGATCCTGCTCCCCCTATGTAAATGAGTATGGGGTACATAGTACCCCTGTTTATTCATCAAAAAAATGGGCAAAGTAAATAAAGAAAAGAGACAGTTTTTGACAAGTCCCTTATTTAACCCCCCCTCAGAAAAAGTCCCCCAAAGTAAACATTGTGACAGACCTATCCGGGAGAGCGACTTTTGGAGGGGACTGTATGCTAGCCTCTTGCCGATCGATCATGGGCCCTGGCATTTGGGGGAATGGTGCTCTTTGTGAGCTGTATGCCTGGGGACCCTTGAGGCGGTATTACTGTGGATTCGGGTCCTGGTTCCCCAGGACACACAGACTCTGGGGACCCTGGATTTGCCATATTGGAATAGTGACTGATTCATACCGTTGGGACTCCTACTGTTAAATGCTAATGTCATCAATTCTAGCTACCTGTCCGTTGTCTGCTAAAATGTGTATTGTAAATAAGTCTCTAGTATGGGATCTAAGAGTCATTAGATCCCCATTGTTGTTTGTGTTTAATTAACTCTGCTATTGTGATAATGTTGATTGGGGGTTCTAAGCTACAAGACGGCCAGTCTGGCCTAAAGGTCATGTCTGAGTCATCTAGGCGGTCTAAAGGGATTAGTTAATTCGCTCATGTTAATTAGGTTAATTAGGTTAATTAGGTTATAGCTGTATTGTTAGAGTAATATGAGCAGTCTGCACCTCCTCTTTTATTGTATAAATAAGACTGTATTCCTGTCAATAAAGAGAGATTCCTGTTTGAACTTACATACAGCCTGCCTGGTGTTTGTTCTGAGCTATCACAACTGGGTTAGAACGGCACATAGCTGAAGTTCTAATCCTGGAGCATTGGATGACCGAACCATCAGACGTTGCAATCTGATTCGATAGCTGCAGAGGAGTGTCGGGAGAGTGGAACCCAGCGAGCAAGGGGCTCGTTACAAACATAGCATCAATAATGTTGAACGCTGGCCACTGGCCCACGCGAAAAAAAGAACAGTCTGCATTCCACACTTGGCTCTTGCTGAATGAAAGCTCCACTGTCTACCCACCGCTGGATAAACTAAGGGGCGGGGTTGCTCAGTGACATCACCAGATGACTCTGCCCACTTGTAATGTCATTGACTCCTCTAAGTCACCCCCCTCTGTAACCCCACAACCACTGGGACAGGGTTATAAGGAAGAGGCCCTTGTGCTCATCAACATGGGGACAAGGTGCTTTGGGATTGGGGGGTAGTCGTCGCCCCCCCCCCCCGTCCCCCGGGAGGGGGAAGTAGTTCCCCCCCATGTTGAGGGCATGTGGCCTGGTATAATTCTGGGGGGTGTGGCGCTCAATCATCCCCCCTTTCTTGGCTTGCCAGGCTGAATGCTCAGATAAGGGTCTGGTATAGATTTTTTTCAATTTTTTAATGCCAGCTCTTCTTCTGTTTACATCTTGCTGTCAACAGGGAATCATGATGACAGCAGATGAGTCATCGTTGTTATTAACGTTGGTTTGGTGCCTATTTTCATTGATATAGCACTACTATTGGGTACTAAGTATTACTTTCAGTGATATCCTGTGATATTGTATGTTTGTACACTCAACCTGGTGTGTCAGAAGGGCTGAGGTTCTTGAGAAGAGCGAGGCAAAGAACAGAGGACCCATCCTATCCAGCGTCTCTTTAGGGGGGGGGGATGGGGGGGGAGCGTTACAGTTATGTCACTGGGGAGAGATTACAACCCCTGTCAAGTTTTTATTACTGTCTAATGCCCCGTACACATGGTCGGATTTTCCGACGGAAAATGTGTGATAGGACCATGTTGTTGAAAGTTCCGATCGTGTGTAGGCTCCATCACACATTTTCCATCGGATTTTCCAACACACAAAGTTTGAGAGCTTGCTATAAAATTTTCCGACAACAAAATCCGTTGTCGGTATTTCCGATCATGTGTACACAAATCCGACGCACAAAGTGCCACGCATGCTCAGAATAAATTAAGAGACGAAAGCTTTTGGCTACTGCCCTGTTTATAGTCCCAACGTACGCGTTTTATGTCACCGCGTTCAAAATGATCGGATTTTCCGACAACTTTGTGTGACCGTGTGTATGCAAGACAAGTTTGAGCCAACATCCGTCAGGGTGTGAGGGGGCTGACATATATATACAGGTGTGTGTGGGGGTTGGGGCTGACATCATACAGGTGTGAGGGGGGCTGGCATAAATACAGGATGGGGGGGGGGGGCTGAGTGCGTACAGGTGAGGTGGCCAATGTGTGGATTCAGTGAGATGGCTCGTAGGCAAGCCCTGGGGAATATTGGTGGTCAGGCTTGGGGGGCCCAGGTCTAAAGCTGTAGAAAGGGCCCAAAATTTTCTGATGGCTGCCCCGGTGACACCACTGGTGATTCTGCAAGCAAGTGAAGTGCTGGAGGAAGGAAAGCAGCTGTATATAGGACTGTATATACTAGGAGTTGTCCCTGAAGTTGTTTCAAAGTTAAGTGGACATTCCATAATACCCCTACTCCCCATCCAAGTTTTATCCCCTCAATAAATTACCATACAAAGCACTGGACTGTTTTCTGACTCTAGGAAACTGTGGAAATTTAGTGTGCCTGGTCGTGCAGTGTGGGGGATCCCAGTTCACTTGCGGCTCCTACGTGGGGAGCACTACATATGTATATTGTTTTTTTCCCCAAAATTATCAGTCTTTTTTAGCAAAGAAAGTTCTATTTGTGTGGAAAAAAATATATATACATTTCATTTGGGTACAGTGTTGCATGATGCTAGCAGAGACAGACTGGGTGGGGTACTATACAAAGAGATTGATGGACATCTGCGACCAGTCACATATGTGAGCAGAAGTCTGACCCCTGCCAAAAGAAATTATCCCACTCACAAGCTGGAGTTTCAGACCTTAAAGTGGGCGGTGGTAGACAATCTTTAGGATTAACTGTATGGTGCATCAGGAGGAAGATAAACCTGCACAGGAGGGGATGATTGGTGCAGTGGAAGTGGCATTTACTGGAACCGATCCCCTGTAGTTTCAGCTGAAACCCGGCTGGAGGTAAAAGAGGAGAAGCCAGCTTTCAGCTGCTGCAGGGGGGGGGGCTATAGGGGATTGGTTCCAGTAATTGCTGGCCCTGCCACTAAGATTACCCCCCTCCTGCCTGGGCACCCCTGTTGAACTGATGAGGCCCAGGCCCTGTACAGGGGGCCCGGTGGTACCAACATATCAGTGGCCCTGTGTGGCTCTCTCCACCTGAAGAGACTACTGCACCTACTCTAACCAAAGAAACAGACCTGGTGGTCCGCTAGAGTTAATGCCTCAAAGTCAGCTGCTAGAGGCCCTAGAAGCCCTTCTAATGTCACCAACAGCAGAAGATGTAGAAATTGTTCAAGACCACTGTATTTCAGGAATAGGGATGAGCCGAACACCCCCCGGTTTGGTTCGCACCAGAACCTGCGAACGGACCAAAAGTTTGCGCAAACTTTAGAACCCCATTAAAGTCTATGGGACTCGAACGTTCAAAATCAAAAGTGCTAATTTTAAAGGCTAATATGCAAGTTATTGTCCTAAAAAGGGTTTGGGGACCCGGGTCCTGCCCCAGGGGACATGTAACAATGCAAAAAAAGTTTTAAAAATGGATGTTTTTTTGGGAGCAGTGATTTTAATGATGCTTAAAGTGAAAAAAAAAAAGTGAAATATTCCTTTAAATATCGTACCTGGGGGGTGTCTATAGTAGGCCTGTAAAGTTGCGCGTGTCTCCTGTGCTTAGAACAGTCCCTGCACAAAATTACATTTTTAAAGGAATAAAAGTAATTTAAAACTGCTTGCGACGTTAATGTAATGTTGGGTCCCTGCAATATGGATGAAAATCAGTGAGACAGACGGCATGGGTACCCCCCACCCCCCAGTCCATTACCAGGCCCTTTGGGTCTTGTATGGATATTAAGGGGAACCCCGCACCCAAATTAAAAAAAGGAAAGGCGTGGGGCCCCCAGGCCCTATATACTCTGAACAGCAGTATACAGGCGGTGCAAACAAGACAGGGACTATAGGTTTGTTGTTAAGTAGAATCTGTTTGTAATTTTGAACTGGTACATTTTTAAAGTGTAGCTCCAGCCAAAAAATCAATTTAAGCTTTTTGGAAAACATAGGGAAAGGTTATCACCCCTGTAACATTTGTTTTGCTGTCTGTGCACCTCTTCAGAAGATTTCACCTCACTTTCTGTCCCAATGACAAATGTTTTTTGAAAATTTGGGGTTTTTAGTATAATAAGGATTGGTGATAAAGCATCAGTGAAGAGGAGACACGTTTTTCCCAACTCTTACAGGAGAGAATTTCCATTCCTAGGTGTAGATTTCATCTCCTTCCGTTTGCGAGTAGGAGTTGTTTGTAAGTTGGATGTTTGAAAGTAGGGGCCTGCCCTATATACTCTGCAGAAATTGGGGCCTTAGGTGTTGGTGTTGCCACAACACTGTTACTCTTGGTGGGTGCAGGAACGGGCCCTGCTGTGAAATATTAGATCAAGAATTGTAATTACATGCCATTGTTGAACAGTGGTAGAAAAATTGGGCCTTTGGTGGTGGTGGTGGTGCTGGTGTCACAACACTGTAAGTTCTCACAGTTACTCTTGGCGGGCGCTGGAACGGGCCCTGCTGTGAAATATTATATCACGAATTGTAATTACATGCACCTGTTGAACAGAGGCAGAAAAATTGGGCCTTTGGTGGTGGTGGTGGTGGTGGTGTTGCCACAACACTGCAACCCCTCACAGATGCTATAGTTGGAGCGTAGGAATGAGCCCTGCTGCAAAGTATTGCATCAAAAATTGTAATTATATGCCCCTGTTAAACAGGCGCTGAAAAATTGGGCCTTGGGCACTGGTGCTGGTGCCACAACACTGCAACCCCTCACAGATACTATAGTTGGAGAGCAGGAATGAGCCCTGCTGCAAAGTATTGCATCAAAAATTTTAATTACATGCCCATGTTAAACAGGAGCAGAAAAATTGGGCCTTGGCCACTGGTGGCGGTGCCCAGAACCAAAAATGTTCTTATAAGCTATCAGCATGAAAATTGAGCAGGAAGAGGATTGTGACTCAGCATAACAGTATAGTCACTCAGCATCAGCATAGAGGGTCTTGAAGGGATCTCCCATTAAAAAAAAAATCAGTCGTTTACATCAGCATCAGGTGCTTGGTAGCTGGTGATCCAAGACTGATTCATTTTTATGAAAGTCAGTCGATCGACCGATTTGGTGGACAGGCGCACCCTGTGATTGGTTACAAAGCCTCCAGCAGCACTGAATGTGCGTTCCGAAAGAATGCTGGATGCAGGACAGGCCAGTAGCTCAATTGCATACTGTGCAAGCTCTGACCAGTGATCCATCCTCAAGACCCAGTAACCCAGAGGATTTTCGGTGGGAAAGGTGTCCGAGTCTAATCTTGCCCCTAGGTAATCCTGCACCATGTGAATCAGACGCTGCCGATGGTTGCTGGAAACGATCAGACCTTGGAGCTGCGGACTAAAAAATTGTCTGAACGCATCGGTCAGACGGCCACCTTCTCCACCACTCCTTCTGTGATTGACCAAAGCCTCAGCAACACGTTGTCCAAGGGGACCAGGAAATTGTAACCTCCCAGGCTCTGGAAACGCATTGCACAAACCTTTCTGCAAGGCCTCCCGAAGATGTTTCATCCTCTGCTCCCTCTGCGACAGCAAGCTAAGGTCCGCAACCTTACCCTTGTAACGTGGATCAAGGAGGGTTGCCAGCCAGTAATCATCCCTCAACTTGATGCCACGAATACGAGGATCCTTCCGCAGGCTTTGCAGGATCAGGGAGGCCATGCAGCGTAGGTTTGGTGTGGCATTCGGTCCAGAGTCCTCTGGGTCACTAAGGACGACATGATCAGCAGCCACCTCTTCCCAGCCACGTACAAGTCCATGGGTTTCTTCGGACTGTAAATGATCCCTTGAAGACTGCTGCTGATGCTGAGTGCCAGGCTCCACCTCCATGCTGACACAATCCTCCTCCTTCTCCTCCTCGTCCTCTTCCTGTTTGATCGGCGGGCACGCAGGAACACTGTCTGGATAAAGGGGGCCTTGAGAGGTAAGGAAGTCCTCCTCTTCCTCCCTCTGTTCTGCCTCAAGTGCCCTGTCCATTATTCCATGCAGCGTGTGCTCCAACAGGGGGACAAGAGGGACAGTGTCACTGATGCATGCACTGTCACTGCTCACCATCCTCGTGGCCTCCTCAAATGGTGACAGAACAGTGCATGCATCCCTGATCATATCTCACTGGCGTGGGGAAAAAAAAACAAGGTCCCCTGACCCTGTCCTGGTGCCATAGTTACATAGGTACTCATTGATGGCCCTCTGCTGCCTGTGCAGCCGCTGCAGCATGGCCAACTTTGAGTTCCACCTGGTGGGCATGTCACAGATTAGGCGGATCTTGGACAGGTTAAATTCCTTTTGGAGGTCAGCCAGCTGAGCACTGGCATTATATGACCTGCGGAAATGCACACAGACTTTCCTGACCTGCCTCAGGACATCCTGTAAGCCCGGGTACCTGCACAAGAACTGCTGCACCACCAAGTTAAGGACGTGAGCCAAACAGGGCACATGGGTCAGTTGTCCCTATCGGAGGGCAGAGAGGAGGTTGGTGCCATTGTCGCAAACCGCCATACCTGGCTTAAGCTGGCGTGGCATCAACCACCTCTGAACCTGCCCCTGCAGAGCTGACAGAATCTCTGCCCCAGTGTGGCTCCTGTCCCCCAAGCACACCAGCTCAAGCACCGCATGGCATCTTTTTGCCTGCGTGCTTGCGTAGCCCCTTGAACGCCTACGGAGCACCGCTGGTCCAGAGGACAAATCGGCACAGGAAGAGGCCATGGAGGAAGAAGAAGAGGAGGGGGTGGAGGAGAGAGGTGTGGCAGAATCACCACTAGTAGAATTTTGGAGGTTGGGTGGTGGAACAACCCCCAACACTACTGCACCCTGTCCTGCATCCTTCCCAGCTGCCAGAAGAGTCACCCAGTGCGCGGTGAAAGATAGGTAAACGTCCCTGTCCATGCCTGCTGGACCATGAGTCAGCGGTAATATGCACCTTACCGCTGACCGCCCTGTCCAGCGAGGCCAAGACATTGCCTTCCACATGCCGGTAGAGAGCCGGAATCGCCTTCCGTGAGAAAAAGTGGTGTTTGGGAACCTGCCACTGAGGAACTGCACATTCCACAAACTCACGCAAGGGGGCAGAGTCTACCAACTGAAAAGGCAGCAGTTGAAGTACTAGCAATTTAGCCAAGCTAGCATTCAACCGCTGGGCATGTGGATGGCTGGGAGTGAGCTTCTTTCGGCGGTGCAGCAGCTGGGACAGGGAAGTTTGTCTGGTACAATCTGACGTTGATGTACCGATAACAGATTGCCCGCAAGTACTTGGCTGTGACACACCTAATTCTACACCTTCATTCCTCTCAGTGCAGGTTTCAGAGAGGACTGAAGGTATAGTAGGGTTGGAGATCCCAGCTGATGAGGAGCAAGGAGAGGTCCGCTTTGTTCTTTGGTGTGGGTCTTTTAGGTACGCTTGCCAGAGAACTGCATGGCAGGTCGATATATGTCTGGTCAAGCATGTGGTGCCCAAGCGGGTGATGTTTTGGCCACACGAGATACGTTTGAGACATATGTTGCAAATAGCAGCGGTGGGATCCGATGCACTTGTCTCAAAAAAGGCCCACACCAAAGAACTTTTGGAATAACGCACAGAGACAGCAGCGCCCTGCACATGCGGAGGTCTGCAGTGTGATGCAGTCGGTGTGCTGCCCTTAAGCTGGCCCCTGGAGGGCATCCTGCCTCATTAGAGATGTGCCTCCTCCTCCTCCTCCTTCTCCTCTCTCCTATCAGGCACCCACGTGGAGTCAGTGACCTCATCATCCCCTCCCTGCTCATCACTGGAGCAAAGCTGGCAGTATG
This sequence comes from Aquarana catesbeiana, assembly GCF_042186555.1. Taxonomy (NCBI): domain Eukaryota; kingdom Metazoa; phylum Chordata; class Amphibia; order Anura; family Ranidae; genus Aquarana; species Aquarana catesbeiana. The sequence goes on from NC_133326.1 coordinate 547,726,091, forward strand.
CTGCAGCTGGTGGAACATGACTGCCAGATTGTTGTCCTTCTTGCGCACCCCCTCTCTCTGGGCTCACGTTACTGCCTTCCTTTAGCTGGGTACCATCATCGGAGCCTTCAAAACGCTGGGCATCCTCCTGGAGCATGTACCCAACACTGTGGTCAAACAGTTCGGGGGATGCCTCAGGAGGACATGGTGGGGCTAGAGAAGGAGTGACTGATGCCATTGAGCCGAGGGAAGAGGCCACGTTGGCAGCTGCTTTTGCCAGACAAAGTACCCTGAGCCTGGGTGAGAGAGGATGAGGAGGATGAGGACGGCTTGGTCATCCACTCTACCAAGTCTTCCGCACGTTGCGGCTCAACACGGCCAGCTGCCGGTAAAAAGGACAAGCGTGTCCCACGGCCACCTGCTGCTGAGGATGCACCGTCTCCACGACCAGCACTGTTGCCTCTAGACACAGAGCCTGCTTGCCCTCTTTTATTGGCTTGTGACTGTCTGCCTCTACTTGTTGGCCTTCCAGACATACTAATGGCCTGCAGTGAGATGTAGCTGCACAAAGCTGGGATGTGTATATATATATATATATATATATATATATATATATATATATATACATACTGATACTGCAGCTAGCAGAATAAACTGCCTGCCTGTAGTATTATTAGTATGAGAACATCAGCAATTGTCTTCAGGTAGCTTTAGGTGCACACTGTGCAGAGGACACAGTATACTAACTGTAAATACTGCAGCTGCCTACCTGTGGTATTAATAGGATCAGAACAACAGAAATTGTCTTCAGGTAGCTTTAGGTGCACACTGTGCAGAGGATGCAGTACACTAACTGTAAATACTGCAGCTGCCTGCCTGTGGTACTAATAGGATCAGAAGAGCACCACCAATTTTCTTCAGGTAGCTTTAGGTGCACACTGTGCAGAGGACACAGTACACTAACTGTAAATACTGTAGCTGCCTGCCTGTGGTACTAATAGGATCAGAAGAACAACACCAATTTTCTTCAGGTAGCTTTAGGTGCACACTGTGCAGAGGAGGCACTACACTAACTGTAAATACTGCAACTGCCTGCGGTACTAATATGATCAGAAGAACACCACCAATTTTCTTCAGGTAGCTTTAGATGCACACTGTGCAGAGGATGCACTACACTAACTGTAAATACTGCAGCTGCCTGCGGTACTAATAGAATCAGAAGAACACCACCAATTTTCTTCAGGTAGCTTTAGGTGCACACTGTGCAGAGGACGCACTACACTAACTGTAAATACTGTAGCTAATAGGACTAATAGGATCAGAAGAACATCAGCAATTTTCTTCAGGTAGCTGTAAATACTGTAATTACACCTGCTTGCCTGTCAGTAGGAAGAGAATAACAGGAACGGATCTAGCTAAACTGAATAAAGTGTGTGTATATATATATATATATATATATATATACACAATACACTATAAGTGCAGCTAACTGACTCGCCTGCCTACTCTATCTAACTTAAATCAAATGATACTGTCCCTCTGTCTATCTCTCCGCTGCCGCCGCAACATACTACACAAGGCCGCCACGCAGGCCCCCTGAGCCATAATTGGCCAAAGCCACCCTGGCTTTGGCCAATTACAGCTCTCTGTACAGACGGCGCTGTGATTGGCCAAGCATGCGGGTGTCAGAGCGGTTCCCAGAACAGATTCAGTACTGGGCACCCTGGGGTGCGCGGACGCGCATTTTGCTCAGTGCTGTCCGATCTGCAGCTCCCAGTACCTGTACTTCCTGTTTACCTGTCTGAACGTTTGATTCCCCTGATACCCGGCTTGTCTATTGGATTCCTCTCTGCTGTCTGCCTGCACCTGACCTTAGCCTGCCTTTGACTTTGAACCTGCCTGCTCCTTTGTACTGCGCTGCCCACCTGTTGCCAACCCTGCTTGTGACCCGGACTCTGAATCTGCCTGCTCCCTTGTACTGTGCTGACCGCCTGCTGCCAACCCTGTCTGTGCCTGGACCTGTCTACCCACTCCTGCTCTGCATCTGCTGCCTGTGCTTCAGCTTGCCAAGGACCATCAGTCCTCTTACACCTGGGCTTTACCTCCGCAAGCCACCCGCCAGGCTCTCATACCACTCTGTGCTCCGGTGCCTTCTGTTCATACTACCAGGGGCCGGGAACCAGATACATAAGGGGGACCTACCCCTGCTGTATCGGGTTTGTCAGTCAGGTACGTGAAAGTCTGACAGTATCGGACAGCCATGTCCGAGCCCGAGCAGGGAACTTGGAGGAACTGTGTAGACACCTGGCGGGTCTCACACAAGCTGTAAAGAGCCTTCAGGAAGGCTATACTAGACTGGAAGAGCGAGTCCAGGTGTTGTCTTCACCTGCTAACCCTCAAGCTGCTTCTGATGCCGGACTCTCATCTGCACCTTCAGTGGTAATGCTACCCCCTGAACCCAGGGTCCCTACGCCGAAAGATTTGCTGGAGATCGTAGTAAATACCGATCCTTCCGCAACGCCTGCAAACTTTTCTTTGCTTTACAACCACGCACCTTTTCTTTGGAAGCGACCAAGGTGGGCTTTGTAATTTCTCTCCTATCTGGTAAACCGCAAACCTGGGCCCACAGTCTTCTGGAACAAAAGTCAGCATTTCTAGATAGCCCGGATGCCTTCTTCGCTGCGATGTCTCAGCTGTATGAGGACCCCCAGTTAAAAGCCACCGCTGAATCCGCCTTGCACACTCTACAACAAGGGCGTAGACCTGCAGAAGATTATGTCCTGGAATTCAGGCGTTGGAGTTCGGATACGGACTGGAATGACACAGCCCTGCGTTACCAATTTTGTATGGGCTTATCTGATTCGCTTAAGGATGAGTTGGCACGGGTTGGAATACCCCAATCTCTGGATGACCTCATCAACTTGTCCATTCAGATTGACTGGTGCCTAAGAGAGCGCCGCTCCGAGAGATCCACCAACCAATTCCGTCCTACCTGGGTCCCCCCGAAGGTCCCTAGTGATACCAGCTCTGTCGGCCAATGTCCTCGTGCTCCACATACCTCGGTCCTCGATGCCCCCGAACCGATGCAGCTCAGTCTTCTCCGCCCATCTCTTACTCCAGATGAGCGGCAACGCCGATGTGTCAACAATCTGTGTATGTATTGAGGGGAATCGGGTCACTACGTGAGATCTTGCCCCAACAAAACACGTAAGTCCCCTTTAACCTCTCCTAAGTATGCACCTGCCTTGCCTAATCATGCTAACCACCTTGCTCTCTCCATTGTTCTACAGCTTCCAGGACAGGATCTGCCAGTCTCAGTCATAATTGACTCCGCAGCATGCAGCTGCTTCATTGACCTAACTTTTGCTGCTAATCATCGCATCCCTCTCCAATCAAAGTTGCAGGGACTTGCTGTACACCTTGCTGATGGCTTCACCCTTAGTTCTGGTCCTGTCACCCAGGAGACTATCCCTCTGCTGGTCATCATGGGCACTCACCATCGGGAACTTCTCAGATTAGATGCTATCTCTTCACCGCCTTTTCCTATTATCCTGGGAATGCCGTGGCTACAGGCCCATAATCCCAGCATTGACTGGGTCACTAGGGAAATCAAATTCCTCTCCAGTTATTGTCAACAGCACTGTCTGCACAGTACCTCCGTAAAACCCATTCAACCCTTCTGCCTGGACATTGACACTGAATCGCAGCAGGCGATTCCTGCTCCATATCGGGACTTTTCTGATGTATTTAGTAAAAAGGGGGCAGAGACTCTCCCTCCTCATAGACCTTATGATTGCCCGATAGAACTGTTGCCTGGATCTGAAGTCCCTTTCGGGAAATAATTTTTCCACTAACAGAGCAGGAGCTGGATACCCTTAAAGTCTATATTGACGAGAACCTAAAGAGAGGTTTTATCCGTCCATCCACTTCAACGGCCAGAGCCGGCATCTTCTTTGTCGAGAAAAAACATCACTCTCTACGGCCTTGTATTGATTACCGGGAACTAAATAAAGTAACCATCAAGAACCGTTATCCTCTACCTCTTGTGCCTGAACTTTTCCAAAGACTGGGTTCTGCAACGATCTTCTCGAAATTAGATCTCCGTGGTGCCTACAATTTAATCCGCATCAGAGAGAGAGATGAATGGAAAACAGCTTTTCGTACCCGGTTCGGGCACTTTGAGTACCTGGTCATGCCCTTTGGCCTTTGGAACGCACCAGCGACATTTCAACACTTTGTGAATGATATCTTCCGTGACCTTCTGGACTTGTATGTGATAGTGTATTTAGATGATATCTTAATCTTTTCCTCTTCAGTCACTGCGCATCGCAGGCATGTCCGAAACGTATTAACCCGACTCAGGCAGCATGGTCTTTACTCCAGTGCATCCAGTTCCTCGGCCTAATTTCTATTAATGGCATTAAGATGGATCCCTAAAAAGTGGCAGCTATCCTGGACTGGCCCGCTCCCTCCGATAAGAAAGGAGTCCAACGTTTCATTGGCTTCGCCAACTTTTACCGGAAGTTCATAAGGGGCTTTTCTGCAATAATTGCCCCCATCACTGAACTAACCAGGCAAGGGAACCGATTCTGCTGGTCCCCTAAGACGCAAAGCGCCTTTGAAAAACTTAAAGAACTGTTTACTTCTGCCTCCATCCTGAAACATCCAGATCCTGCCCTACCATTTGTCCTTGAAGTGGATGCATCAGAGTACGCAGTAGGGGCAGTACTTTCTCAGCAGCAAGGCGCCAAAGCCCTCCTCTTTCCAGTAGCCTTTTTCTCACGTAAGCTCTCCACTGCGGAGAAAAATTACGACGTAGGAGATCGGGAGCTTCTGGCCATCAAGGCCGCCCTAGAAGAGTGGCGCTACTTACTGGAGGGTGCTGCACATCCCATCCTGGTCTATACTGACCAAAAGACTGAGACCACGGCAGGCAAGGTGGGCCCTACTTTTCTCCAGATTTCAGTTTCACATCACGTACAGACCTGGCTCTAAAAATATTAAGCCGAATGCATTATCCCGCATGTTCCATGATTCTGGAGAATCCTTACCTCCAGACACCATCCTTCCTGCTGGAAATTTCTTGCTACTTCAAGGGGACATCTTATCCCAAATAAGACAAGCCTCCGTAGGTTGGTCCCCATCTACTGAAGACAATGTAAGCATGCAAGATGGCCTATTCTGGCACAAGGACAAAATTATGGTTCCAGAGAATCTGAGGGTGGCAGTACTGGAACTCTGCCATGACCATAAATTGGCCAGACATTTTGGTGTTCTGAAAACGAACAGAGCTGGTACAACGTTCATTTTGGTGGCCTCAGCTGGCAAACGACTGCAGGAGCTACGTGGAATCATGCACCACCTGTGCTCGGAATAAGAATAGTCGAACAAAAGCCTGGGGCCTACTAAGACCTTTACCTGTCCCAGAAAGGCCCTGGATGATGATTTTGATGGATTTAATCGTAGATCTCCCTCCGGCAGAGGGTTTTTCCACCATCTTCATCATCGTTTATAGATTGTCGAAGATGGCTCACTTCCTACCCATGAAAGGCACACCTTCGGCATTGGAAACAGCAAGAATTTTCATTAAAGAAGTAGTGAGACTGCATGGAGTTCCGTCAAGTATAGTATCGGATCGAGGTGTTCAGTTCACTTCCAGGTTTTGGAACTCTCTCTGTGGGTCACTCAAAATTGAATTAGCATTCTCGTCTGCCTACCACCCCCCGATGAATGGGCAGACGGAGATTACTAATCAGACTCTGGAACAATATCTCCGCTGCTTTTCTGTCTTTTCACAGGACTATTGGGTCTCTCTACTGTTTAATGCTGAGTTTGCCTACAATAACTCTGTGCACTCTGCCATTAAACAAACGCCATTCTTAGCCAATTATGGCTTTCATCCATCCTTCTTGCCTGGTTCCTTACCCGAGTGTGCGATTCCTGCAGTCTCCGAAACAATGGACTTTTTCCTCACCAATAACAAGTTACTAAGAGAGACCATGGCTAAAACCCAGGAATACAATAAAAGGATGTTTGACAGGAAGAAGCGAGGAGAACTCATCCTAGAACCTGGTAACCAGGTGTGGCTATCTACACTTAACTTAAAAATGGCCTGCCCCTCAAGGAAGTTGGGTTCCAGAATCATGGGTCCTTTTTCGGTCAAGAGGAAAATTAATGATGTGACTTATGAGCTTGACTTACCCGATACACTGAAAGTCCACCCAGTCTTTCACGTGTCCTTGCTGAAATCTGTTATTCCCAATTCTTTTTCTGGTCGAAATACCGGCCCATCTGAACCTGTAATCATCAACAACGAGGAAGAATTTGAGGTGGAAGCAATCCTGGATTGCAGGAAGAGGCACAACCAAATCCAATACTTAATCAAGTGGAGGGGGTGTGGACCAGAAGATAATTCCTGGGAACCGGAAAGCAACCGTTCAGTGTGCCCTCCTTTCCTCTTTTTATGTTTCAGTTTTAAGAATACCCATTGTTCTGAGGAGGGCAGCAAGACTGCAGGCATTGTTTGATTTAGAGGGTTGGCCGCACCACTTATCCATAGACTAAGCACCCAAGCGCAGGAGATTATTGTTGTTTTGATTACTGTGGTTCACCTGACACCCTGCCCAGCCAGACATCCATCTCTTTTTTTTTATTGAGGGGACTGAACTTAGATGGGTAAAGGTTAGTTATGGGATGCCCAGGATGATTCAGCACAACTTGCTTGGGACTTCTATATACACTCCAGTATATACAATCCAGACTTCTCTCCAACACAACTCTTGCTTAAGGCCGGGTTCACACTAGTGCGACAAACGCTCCGACATTGGGAGCTCATGTCGCATGACATGTGAAAATCAATGTTTCCCTATGGGAGCTGTCCTAACTGGTCTGACACAAGTCGGTCCGACTTTGAAAATGCTCCCTGTACTACGTTGGTCCGACTTTGATCCTACTTCAGCCCATTGACTATCACTGAAGTCGGATCAAAGTCGGATCGCCATCTTGCATGATCCGACTTTGGCATGATCTGACTTTGGCATGTTACTTGTGCTTAGATGATCTTGAGGGGGAACTCCGCGCCAAATTTTAAATAAAAAACCTGCATGGGTTCCCCCTCCAAGAGCATACCAGGCCCTAGAAAGAGGACTTTCCTGAGATTGCACCTGCCAACAGATCTTTGCAATCAGCAGGGAATGCAGGATTAACTGGCTGTGAGGAGTCCCACATGGACACTAACAGTGCAGAGCAGGAATGTCGCATGAACATTTAAACTGCGGAGCAGGAGGGCCGTATGAACATTGAAACAGCTGGTGTTTTTTCTAAACAAAAAATGGGATGATGGGACTGCTGGTGTCTGTGGTACTTCTGGGACTATGGTGAGCGGGACTGTTGTGCTGGAGGGGAGAAGGGAGGATTAAGAGGTGGGTAATTTACCAAACCAGATTTCAGAGGTTCTTATGCAGCCAGTTAATATTCCTATGCAACCAGTTAATGTGTCATCTGTCCCAGTTAGGAATTATACTAAGGCTGTGTCGGGACAAAGTCATGTTGCTGATGGTGAAGGGAGCCAGTTGTGCGTCTTTCACCTAACGCACCTTCTTTCATTAAATGCAGGAATGTGGTACAGCTCAGGTGGGAAGAAGGAGGTATTCCACATATCAGGAGGGTGGTTGTGGATAAGATCCTAGCCATGGGATTTAAGGCGGAGCATATTTATGCTCTTATCGGCCTGGCTGGTTCCTTTGAATATGATTTGTCATTTGTGTGTCCAGAATCGCTGGATCTGTTTTGGGAGCAGTTTGAGCATGTATATGGGGGCCAGCCGGACTGGAGGGGGCTTGTCCCCAATTCGTCTCACTACAGCCCTTGATAAAAAATGTGACTATCCTGACATCCTGACAAGGAATGAGCCTATACACACCGAGGATTTATAGGTCTGGTTGAGGTTTAGTGAAATGTTGTGTCCCCTTAAAAAGATTGTGGATGATAGAGGAATCTGGACGGGTGGGTGGTCAGTGTCAATGAGGTTGAGTATGTGTGGGAATGCGGTCCAGCATTTGCCCTCCTCTGCCTTTAATGGTAGAGAAAGGATTAATGTCTTCTACCCTGGTCAACTTAAGGTGTGCCATAAATGTGGAGTCAAGGGACATTTCTCCTCTAACTGTCCAGAACAGAAGTGCTCTTTGTGTCAGGAACTGGGGCATCTGGCAAGGGACTGTAACATCATTAAATGTAACCTATGTGATAAGGTTGGTCACCCTTATACCCCAGATGATGTCTCTTAGACAAAATGCGTCGGCACGAGCCCTGCTGATGTCATTTCCAATTTTCTTTTGATACATTTTTTATATTTTTACGGATTCACACCATGTGGAGTATTTTCTTTTTTGGTCATGCTATTTTGAAAACTTGAGAGGATTTGGTCTGACAAGTTGGCTGCTTCTGAGGATTGCTTCTTGGTGACATCTCTTGACCAATTGGATTGTCTTACAACTTCATCTGGAGCCCAGATATGGAGGTCCCTTATTTTGGTGGTTGCACCATAAGCCTTGTTGACACACTGAGCATATGCCCATTTGAGTCTTCTCACTCCGGTAAGCCTCCTCACAAAGCGGTGGTGCTTCCATTGTCTGTCTCTTCACCTCAACATTGATGTCAAGTGGAATCCAACTTCCAGTCACACAATTTGTTTTCACCGTCTATTCAAAGGCTGTTGTGTTTACGTTTCAAAACAACCTTTATATGATGGTACATGGACTTTAGTTTGGATGTGAATTTCACATCTTTTTTTCATTATCACTAGTCTTTGCGGTCATTGCACAGTGTATATTAGTTTGTATATACATTAATTTTTCTTTTTTTTTTTTTTGAGCCCTGCACAAAAATGTTACTTTTCACTTATTTTTTGATTTACACTTGTCGTAGTGTTGTGCTCAGGGGTGGATTAATGCACAGGCTGGTCTAGGCTGCAGCCTAGGGCCCCACGTGTGCAAGGGCCCCCGATTGGCCATGATATTTTTATTAATTTATATATATTTATGTATATGTAGAATATATATATTATAGATAAATGTTTTTTTACGAACAGGGGGCGGGGATCGGGCGGTCCGCCCCGGGTGCCACCCATTGGGGGGGGGGGGGTGTCAGGCCAGCTGTACTGCCTCTCCTGGCCCTGGGACAGCACTGCCAGCATACTTTAAAGTTGAGAAAACATTACTGCCAGCCCTTTCTCATGCACAGCTCCTTGTGTGTCACTCTCAGTGTAAATGGAAGTCTCTTAATACCTCAATTAAAGCCGCTCTGTCTGGCCGCTCTCCTCCTCCCACTCCACCTCCTTCCCGAGTGTAGCCTTTGATTGCAGGAGGAGAGCGGTCATGTGACCGTCAGTGAAACAGCAGAGGAGAGCAGTCACATGACCAGGTCATGAAGAACTGCATTAAATGAGGTATTTAGAAGCTTTGATTTACAATGAGTGACACAGGAGGAGCGGTGTATGAGAAAGGGCTGGCAGTGGTGTTTTCTCAACTTTAGAGTATTCTTTCCCAGGAGACTGGGGGTCTCCTTGGAGTACAGGGGGGCTTTATTATGAAAGAGGCCTGTGTGTTATGCAGGCAAAGGGGTCTGTGTACTATGCAGATGTCTGCGTACTGTGCAGGGAAAGGGGTCTGTGTACTGTGCAGGGAAAGGGGGCTGTGTATTGTGCAGGGAAAGGGGGAGTGTTATGTGCAGGGGGTCTGTGTACTGTGCAGGGAAAGGGGGCTGTGTTATGTGCAGGGGGTCTGTGTACTGTGCAGAGGGTTGTGTACTATGCAGTGAAAGGGGTCTGTGAACTGTGCAGGGGGTCTGTGTTCTGTGCAGGGGGCTGTGTACTGTGCAGGGTGGCTGTGTACTGTGCAGGGGGTCTGTGTACTGTGCAGAGGGTTGTGTACTGTGCAGGGAAAGGGGTCTGTGTACTGTGCATGGGGGCTGAGTACTGTGCAGGGGGACTGTGTACTGTGCAGGGGGCTGTGGGAAGTTTTTTTTCCTGAAACTTCCCTCTTAATGTTAGGGTGCGTGTTATATGCACTCTGAAAATGAAACAAAGGCGCCACTCTAAGTGCAGTAAAAAACATGGAGTTTAATAAAACTGTAAAAAGGTACTCACAAAGGTACATAGTGAACAAGCATGTTGGCAAAAGCTGCTGGATATCCTGGGAGTGAGTCTGGTCCGTTTCCTGGATTGCAGTGGTGTCCGATGGACAGGCTGAGCCGATGGATGCTGGCACTTCCTGCCGTTGGAACGTATGATTGTTCTGCTGTTGATTATTGCTTGCTTTTTTGTGCTGCTGCTGCTGTTTATGGTAATTGTACGACTTTTATTTTATTGGAATATTACACAGCGTTTCGATTGGTCTCTGTCAGGATGTTGTGATTTTGCCTCAGTTAAACAGGAGCTGCTGCAGATGTTTTTGGCCTAACTGTTGGTTTAGAAAGGTAAAATCTGTTACCGGCCGGCAGGTGTATTTTGAATGCTTTTTTTCTGTGGCATTTCTGTTTATAGTAGGCTCATGTCTGAATGTGTTTGGGCTGTAGACCTGAGAGTTGCACTTGAGGCGTGTAATATAGGTCTACCCTTTTACACATGGCACTAAATAATTTATTTTCTGGTAAAGCATGCTTAGGAGGGGGCCACACAAAAAGTAGCCTAGGGGCCCATGACCACCTTAATCACTGGTTGTGCTGGCTGTTATTAAATATATGTCAGCACGATACACACCAATTTTTCTATGTGAGGTTGGACACCCTTATAGCCAGTGCCCTGAGGCTTTGCACAATAAGCCAGAGTTGGTGGAGGAATTTTTCCGTCTGGATAGAGAAGAGTCTGGGTTGGCGGAGGTTGTACCAGGGAATCCTAGTGTCTCTGTCCCGTCAGAATTTGTGTCTGTGAGGCCAGGTGTGATGTCATTGTCTCCCCAGTCAGTGTCAGAAAGTGGCGTTGTCAAGTCTGTGTCTGCACCTATTGTTTCTCCTAGTGTAGTGAAGGCAGCGGAGGGTGCTGGACCAGCGTGTATGGTGGTGCCAACCCCTCCTCCTCGGCATGGCAGAAGTGTGGCTGGAGGTCGTCAGACACTGAGGAGTGGTGTGAGGGATGGATTGGATGATGGTGGAGGGAGAGGTGGGCAGGGGAAGGGAATGAGAGTAGCTGGTACAGAATGCAAGGTGAATGATGTGGAAGTCGGGGTAAATGATGTGGGGGGAGGGGTTAATGGGGGGAGGGGGTTGGAATCACATCCTGATGGCGATTAAATCTCAAAATGTTTATTAGCCTGGATTTTGTTTATGTTGAGGTTCGGGGTTTGTATTCCCTTTTTTGTTGTCATTAAAATATGTTTCCTTCTATGTTATCTTGTCAGGAAACGGTTTTATTTACTTGCTGATGTAAGCACGCTTGTTTTTGTTTAGTTGTTTATTTTTATGTAAATATGTTTTTATTAATAAGCTGTACGTTTGTATGATTTTTTTTTTAATAAACAAAAATTTACACTCTAATGTCCCCACCACAGTCACACACTATTATTATAATACATTTATATACAGTAGCTCTGACATATTCTGCAGTGCTTTATAGAGAACACTGAACCATTTAAATCATATTGCACCAGGGGAGCTTACACTCTAATGTCCCACCATAGTCACACACTATTATCATTATACGTGTGTAGCACCCTGTAGTGCTAGAATTGTGAATACTGTAGGTTTTTTTCTAGTGCAGGTAAATTTGTGCAGGCTTAGCTGGCAGCCAAGCCTGTCTGTTTTTTCCTGGATTGGGCAGAGATCTAGAGAGAGCTGAATGATTCACAGGCAGCATCACTGTGACCGCCCCCCCCTATTTCTAGACTGTACTGGATCCTTCCAAAAAGATGGGATGTAAGTTTGGGTGGAAACTGGAGATGGAGTATTAGGCTGTCATGGCTTTTGAGGGAGCTCCCCAGTCTGGGGGGGTGACCTTGGGCCCTCGGGACCCTCTCAGAACCCACAGAGGTGTCCTGGCCAGGAGGCACTGGGAGCAAGGAGGACAGTGGGAGAACACTTCCGGGCAAGTCCCCAGGAGCAACAGGAACAGCCAAGAGGGCTGGGATGGGTGCAGAGCCAGTCAGGAGGATTGTGGTGGCATGGGCAGGGGAAGGGGACATCAGAAAGAAGGGGTGGCAGTGCCTGGAGAGGTGGTACTGGGAGCAGTAGCCACATGTAGGACAGCTAACACCAAGGATTTATTTTTGCTACACCATAGGGGCCCACGGTCCCTCCTTGCAAAGGGTATTTGCTTTGGGCCTGACAAAGCCAGTGCCAGATCCCCACATCAGTGCTAGCTGGTCCTGGGAGTGATAGTCTACACGCAAGTGTATGTGCTGGATTTCGAGGAGAAGAGGATATATGTATATACTGGAGTGTAAATAGTTAAGTCCCTACCAATTTCCTTCAATCAAGTGGGCATCCCACATGTGCCCTATCCCCATCCAAATTCTTTTCCCCTAATAAAACAAAAAAAAAATAAAGTCGCAAGGACTGCTTCTTGACTCACTGTGACTGGAAATTTGTGTGGCTGGCTGTGCAGGGTGGGAGATGAACCACATTTACCAGCAGGCCCTACTGGGGGTCAGTGGCGGCCTGTGCATTGGTGCCCCCCCCATCCCTGCTGCCGCCTCCAATATCCATGCGCCTGGCCCCTTTCAGGAAGCCGGAGGCATGGACTCCTATGGCGGGGGCAGGAGGGGGTGTATTTTTTTTTAAGCACCTGATTAGAGCCAGAGGCTCTAACAGGCTTCAAAAAAGAGTGGGCTCAGGGTGCAGAGAGTGCGCCCTGATCCCACCCAATTGTGTGACCATAGCGAATGAATATTCAATATTTTCACACCGCATTGCCTCCCTGCCAATCTGGAAGCAGGTCAGAGAGACCTGTTTCCTGATTGGCCAAAGCGTCAGGCGTCCCTATTGAATGTTCAGTGCTTTGGTGGAAGTGGTACAGAGCAGAGGAAGCTGACTAGAGAGGAGACAACGGAGAAGAGGACACCCGGTGATCGCTGGTCCTCCTACACGGGGTGTCCTGCGATCCATCCGCGTGGGGGGGGAGGTGTGAGCGGGGTGTCCCGCGATCTATCCGCGTGGGGGGGGGGTGTAAGCAGAGTGTCCTGGGAGGGACACTGGCAGCATTTGATGGGCACACTGGCAGCATTTGAAGGGCACACTGGCAGCATATGATGGGCACAGTGGCAGCATTTGATGGCACAGTGGCAGCGTTTGTTGGGCACAGTGGCTGCAATTGATGGCACAGTGGTAGCATTTGATGACACAGTGGCAGCGTTTGATGTGCACAGTGGCAGCGTTTGATGTGCACAGTGGCAGCGTTTGATGGGCACAGTGGCAGTATCTGGCACAGTGGCTGCAATTGATGGCACAGTGGCAGCATTTGATGGCATAGTGGCAGCGTTTGATGGCACAGTGGCAGCGTTTGATGTGCACAGTGGCAGCGTTTGATGGGCACAGTGGCATCATTTGAGGGCACAGTGGCAGCGTTTGATGGGCACAGTGGCAGCATTTGAGGGCACAGTGGCAGCATTTGAGGGTACAGTGGCAGCGTTTGATGGGCACAGTGGCAGCATTTGAGGGCACAGTGGCAGCGTTTGATGGCACAGTGGCTGCAATTGATGATTTTTTTTTCAAAATTTTTTGTGTACCCCCAAAAATTTTGAGCACCAGCCACCACTGCTGGGGGTAGCGCTACACTTGTATGTAGAACAACTGTGTGGATAAGGTAGTCATGGTATCCTTGGGTGACTTCATGTAGTGAATGGGTTAACATTCTTTCTCTCATAGCATGTTTATTTTGTGTTCTCGGTTATTTACTTTTTCTTGTTTTTGCATCTCTACGCCTGATGCACTAGACTGCTTGTGTGATTTGCTGAACTCCCCACTGTGTCATTCTGTGTCCCTGACAGGCAAAACCCAGGGACAGTTTGTGGGATTAGCCTGCTTCTCTCGCCATTGGTTTAGGACCCTTGTGACGTTGGCCTTTGAAGGAGGGGGGAGGCTCCAGATGGCAGCTGTTGGCTCTATGAGGAGAGTCAGAGGCTTTTGGCTGCTCAAGGATCCAACTGCAGAAAAATAACAGATCAGGTCTGTGTGTAGCTCTTTTCTCTGCTGCCCCTCTGTCTTGGTGTCCCTCTACCTCTCTTTGTTGCTGTCCCTCTACCTCTCTTTCTTGTTGTCCCTCTACCTCTCTTTGTTGCTGTCCCTCTACCTCTCTTTCTTGGTGTCCCTCTACCTCTCTTTGTTGCTGTCCCTCTACCTCTCTTTCTTGTTGTCCCTCTACCTCTCTTTGTTGCTGTCCCTCTACCTCTCTTTCTTGGTGTCCCTCTACCTCTCTTTGTTGCTGTCCCTCTACCTCTCTTTCTTGTTGTCCCTCTACCTCTCTTTGTTGCTGTCCCTCTACCTCTCTTTCTTGGTGTCCCTCTACCTCTCTTTGTTGCTGTCCCTCTACCTCTCTTTATTGGTGTCCCTCTACCTCTCTTTGTTGCTGTCCCTCTACCTCTCTTTATTGTTGTCCCTCTACCTCTCTTTATTGGTGTCCCTCTACCTCTCTTTGTTGCTGTCCCTCTACCTCTCTTTATTGTTGTCCCTCTACCTCTCTTTCTTGGTGTCCCTCTACCTCTCTTTGTTGCTGTCCCTCTACCTCTCTTTATTGGTGTCCCTCTACCTCTCTTTGTTGCTGTCCCTCTACCTCTCTTTATTGGTGTCCCTCTACCTCTCTTTGTTGCTGTCCCTCTACCTCTTTTTATTGTTGTCCCTCTACCTCTCTTTATTGCTGTCCCTCTACCTCTCTTTGTTGCTGTCCCTCTCCTCCTTCGTTTTCTGACGCTTAAATAGAACTGCTACTGCTTCAACAGTCTGTCCAACCAAACCAGCCCTCGCCCTTTCACCTGGCAAGAGGTGCTGCCACCTATGCCAGCACTTAGCGGCACTTCAGGGCGACACTTGCAGAGTTGGTGAGGTGTGAACTCAGATTACACATGCCAACGTAGGGGGGGGGGGCTCTCTGTGAGTAATCACTGTAACATTTCTCAAGTCTTTTTTGATACTGTTGGTGACATTGTTGCATGATTGCTGTTCCATGTTTTTATTTCTGTACTTCATATGTGTTTGTAAATTCTTCCCCTGCGTGTATGAAGTGAGAGCATTCACTACCAACCCTAATGCCGCGTACACAAGTGCGGACTTTTTGACCGGACTGGTCCGACAAACTATCCGACGGACTTTCGGCGAACTTCCGACGGACTTTCCGAACAAACGGACTTGCCTACACACGATCACACCAAAGTCCGACGGATTTGTACGTGATGACATACGACCAGACTAAAATAAGGAAGTTCATAGCCAGTAGCCAATAACTGCCCTAGTGTCGGTTTTCGTCCATCAGACTAGCATACAGATTAGCGGACTTTCCGATAGGAACTGGGTCCAGCGGAGTTCGGACCTAAAGATTTCAAACATGTTCCAAATCTAAAGTCCGTCAGATTTTCGACCGAAAAAGTCCGCTGCAGGTCCGATGAAACCCACACACGGTCGAATTGTCCGCTGGACTCGAAAAGTCCGCTCGTGTGTACGCGACATAAGTTTCACACTGCCGCGACCTATGTTGAGACTTTGCCAGGCAATTTTCTAGCGACTTGAGTACGTCTTCATGCGACTTTGAAGTGACTTTCAGGGAATGCCTGGGTAATCTTCCTGTAATGTCGGATCCAAATCACATCAATATAGATGAGGATCCGACTTGGAGGCGACTGCCATTAAAGTCTATGGGCACAAGTTGGCAAGAAGTCGCCTTGAAGTAGTAGAAGATTCTTTTCTAAAGAATCTTAGGAGAGACTTCAGTAGTGCTAATTAAGACAGTTCTCATAGACTAACATGGGATTTAACATGTCATGCGATTTGGGGTCTCACAAGTTGGATCCCAAGTCACGGCAGTGTAAACCGAGCCTAAATGAGTACTGAGGATTCATCATAAACCCAATTATACCAGGATATTGTACAATCTTCGGCCACAGTGGGAGAATATTGTTCAGGGAGAAAAGCAGTAAAGCACAGCCACTGTACAGCACTAAGCAGGGCAAAGAGTCTACTCCTGTGATAAGCGAACATGCTGTGCCTGTTAATATTATTACTATATATAAGTATATAGCCCCAGCATTTTCAGTGTTGGTGTACAAAATTATACAAACAACGGTGAGTTAAACGAATGATACAATAAGCAGAACAGCTTCCAAACACATATAGATGTTTCACCGCAAATCAACATTGCTGTGCATGTATATTTAACCAATGTTGTGTTCAGTGCACACTGACAGTGAGTACCGTCAATGCGCATTGATACCCGATACCTCCTCTGTAGTTGTGGCTCCTGTGAACTCAGAGGGTGGCGCTGGGAGGAGTGGAGAGAGCTGGAGCACATCCCTGAAGCGGGAGCAGTGGCGGCCCATCCATAGGGGGGCACACGGGCGCCGCCACCCCTCCAGGCAGTCACAAAAAAATAAAATTAATTTTTAATTAAAAAACTTAAAAATGGCCCTTTAAAAAAAATAGAAAAATGGTCCTTAAGTGCACTGTGTTCGGGCACCGGACACTGCACTATGGGAAGCGCCACATCTATGCAATCACGAGATTGCAGACGGGGCGCTTTATTTGTGGGCTTTTGTCCCGCCTTGCGGAGCATTCCAAAGCGCCGAACAGCTTCTGCCCGGCGCCCGTAGTATGTATTACTACGGCCGGGTGGTTTGATTGACATCCGAGTTAGATGTAGCTACCGGTTTTCTCTCTCCAAGTCCCATTGCCCCGAGCGGAGGAAGTATGAGGAGCGGACTCCTCCACCGCTGCTGCCAGTGCCCACTGAAGGAGACACACAATAAAATACACCTATCAGCGTTCTCTGGCATGTAAACTTAGCTGTGCATGTGCAACTCAGCTTACATCACTGGCATGGTCCCAGTGTGCTGGTGTTCTGTCAAAATAACCAACTCGTCGAAATCTCCAACCACGTCACTTTCTGTTACTCTCCAGCATCAGTACATGGAGATTTCGACGAGTTGGCTGTTTAGACACAACAGCGGCAGTGTATAGACTATGGTAGACGATGACTTGGATGTTTTGACAGAACAGCGGTTAAGGAGGAAAAAGTCCCTGCCTTGGAGGCGGCCATGTTGTTGGTTACTAGCGGGCGGACTAATGCCGCATACACACGAGCAGACTTTTTGACTGGACTGGTCCGATGGACTTTTCAACGGATTTTCGACAGTGTAAAAATACAAAATAAAAAGTAAAATAAATAAGAAAAGAAAATAATTCAAGCACCCCATCTCTTTCGTGCTTGAGTGCAGAAGTGCCCGCATATGTAAACAGTGTAAACAGTGTTCAAACCACAGATGTGAGGTATCGCCATGATCATTAGAGTGGGAGCAATAACACTAATAGGGTAATTTTAGGTACCATAGTTTGCCGCCATTCCATGAGCCTGTGCAATTTTAAAGCATGACATGTTAGGTATCTATTTACTCGGCATAGCAGAATCTTTCATATTATACAAAAACATTGGGCTAACTTTACTGTTTTTTTAAATTCATTAAAGTGTATTTTTTCCAAAAAAATTGCGTTTGAAAGACCACTGGGCAAATACAGTGTGACATAAAATATTGCAACATCCGCCTTTTTATTCTCTAGGGTCTATGCTAAAATATATATATATATATATATATATATGTTTGGGGGTTCTAAGTAATTTTCTAGCAAAAAATACTGTTTTTTAACTTGTAAGCAACAAATGTCACAAAAAGGCCTGGTCTTAAAGTGAAATGTATACGGTATAAATGCACTGTATATTCGAATGCTTTGGATTCTTTTACAGTTGCTTTACATAGTAAAATTAGATATTTCATTTAAGTGTAACTCCACTTCCATTGGGGAGACTTCCTTTCACATTTTGGCATTTAATCAGTTACACCTAACATAATAAAAGCCTATAAATATTCCCTGCTCTATCCAAAACTAAAACATCTAAAAAAGGGTTGAACCCTGGTTTACATTGATGCAGTTTGGCATGCAATGTGACATGTCAAATTGCATGCCAATTCGGCAGCAATTGCCGGCAATGGCAGAGCTGCACTGATTCCCAAAAGTAGTTTCTGTACTGCTTTTGGCGATTTCGGGGGGGATTTCCATTGACATCTGTACAGAAACCCGCACAGATATCTCCGAAATTGCCTCTGAAGTCAGGACTGACATGCGGGAACCAAATCTGAACTCACACAATTTCATTACCGCAGTCAGTGTGAACCTAGGCTTAGCTGGAGTTCATCTTTCAAGATGAATTCAGATTTCCCTTCCAAAATAAATATACTTGTTCTCATAAGTTTACATACCCTGGCAGAATTTATGATTTCTTGGCCATTTTTCATAGAATATGAATGATAACACAAAAACATTTCTTTCACTCATGGTTAGTGTTTGGCTGAAGCTTTCTATCATCAATCAACTGCGTTTACTCGTTTTAAGGCCCCTTTCACACTGAGGTGCTTTACAGGCACTACAGCGCTAAAAATAGCACCTGCATAGCACCTGTAAAGAGCCTCTCCTGTCTCTCCGAGGGCTTTCACACTTTCGCGATGCAGCGGCAGTTTTAACCCTTTTTCAGCCACTAACGGGGGTTAAAACCGCCCCGCTATCAGCCGAATAGCGCAGCTAAAACGATGGTAAAGCGGCGCTAAAAATAGTGTGAAAGGCCTCTTAATCATAATCACAACAGAAACTACCCAAATGATCCTGATAAAAAGTTTACATACCCTGGTGATTTTGGCCTGATAACATGAACACAAGTTGACACAATGGGGTTTTAATGGCTATTAACCATCCTCACCTGTGATCTGTTTTCTTGTAATTAGTGTGTGTGTATAAAAGGTCAATGAGTTTCTGGACTCCTGACAGACCCTTGCATCTTTTATCCAGTGCTGCAGTGACGTTTCTGGATTCTGAGTCATGGGGAAAGCAAAAGAATTGTCAAAGGATCTGTGGGAAAAGGTAGTTGAGCTGTATAAAACAGGAAAGGGATATAAAAAGATATCCAAGGAATTGAGAATGCCAATCAGCAGTGTTTAAACTTTAATCAAGAAGTGGAAAATGAGGGTTTCTGTTGAAACCAAACCACAGACAGGTAGACCAACTAAAATTTCAACCATAACTGCCAGGAAACTTGTTCGGGATGCAAAGAAAAACCCACAAATAACTTCAGGTGAAATACAAGACTCTCTGAAGACATGTGGTGTGGCTGTTTCAAGATGCACAATAAGGAGGCATTTAAAGAAAGATAGGCTGCATGGTCGAGTCGCCAGAAGAAAGCCATTACTACGCAAATGCCACAAGGTATCCCACTTACAAAACGCCAAACAGCACAGAGATGAGCCTCAAACCTTTTGGCACAAAGTCATTTGGAGTGATGAGACCAAAATTGAGCTCTTTGGCCACAACCATAAACGCTACATTTGGAGAGGAGTGAACAAGGCCTATGATGAAAGGTACACCATTCCTACTAAGAAACACAGAGGTGGATCGCTGATGTTTTGGGGATGTGTGAGCTACAAAGGGACAGGAAATTTGGTCAAAATTGATAGCAAGATGAATGCAGTATGTTATCAAAAAATACTTGCATTCATCAGCCAGGAAGCTGCGCATGGGACGTACTTGAACATTCCAACATGACAATGATCCAAAACACAAGGCCAAGTCGACCTGTCATTGGCTACAGCAGAATAAAGTGAAGGTTCTGGAGTGGCCATCTCAGTCTCCTGACCTCAATATCATTGAGCCACTCTGGGGAGATCTCAAAACGTGCAGTTCATGCAAGACAGCCCAAGAATTTACAGGAACTGGAGGCTTTTTGCCAAGAGGAATGGGCAGCTTTACCATCTGAGAAGATAAAGAGCCTCATCCACAAATACCACAATAGACTTCAAGCTGTCATTGATGATAAAGGGGGCAATGCACGGTATTAAGAACTGGGGCATGTTAACTTTTGATCAGGGTCATTTGGCTACTTTCTGTTGTCATTATGATTTAACCGCTTCAATACAGGGCATTTTCACCCCCTTCCTTCCCAGACCAATTTTTAGTTTTCAGCGCTGTCGCACTTTAAACGGCAATTGCGCGGTTGTGCGACGTTGTACCCAAACAAAATTAACGTCCTTTTTTCCCCACAAACAGAGCTTTCTTTTGGTGGTATTTGATCACCTCTGCGTTTTTTATTTTTTGCGCTATAAACAAAAGAAGAGCGACAATTTTTAAAAAAACACAATATTTTTTACTTTTTGCTATAATAAATATCCCAATTTAAAAAAAAAAAAAAAAAAATTTTTTTCCCCAGTTTCGGCCGATACGTATTCTTCTACATATTTTTGGTAAAAAAAATCGCAATAAGCGTATATTGATTGGTTTGCGCAAAAGTTATAGCGTCTACAAAATACAGGATAGATTTATGGCATTTTAAAAAAAAATGTATTTTTTTTTTTTTACTGGTAATAGCGGCGATCGCGATTTTTTTTCATGACTGCGACATTATGGCGGACACATCGGACACTTTTGACACATTTTTGGCACCATTCACATTTATACAGAGATCAATGCTATAAAATTGCATTGATTACTGTATAAATGTGACAGGCAGGGAAGGGGTTAACCACTAGGGGGAGACGAGGGGTTAAATGTTTCCTAGGGGAGTGATTATAACTGTAGGGGGAGGGGACGCACAAGGGGAGGAGACCGATCGGTGTTCCTCTGTACTGGGAACACAGATCGGTCTCCTCTAAACTGACAGGACGTGGATCTGTGTGTTTACACACACAGATCCACGGTCCTGCCCGGTTAACCGGCAATCGCGAGTGCCCGGCGGACATCGCGGCCGCCGGGCACACGCACCGGGTCCTGAGCAACGCGGCGGGCACATGCGCATGCCCCCTAGACGGCCGGGAAGCCCAGGCCGTCATATGACGTCCACCCAGGATGGGAGATCCCATCTGTGGACGTCATTTTACAATACGCCGGTAATGAAGTGGTTAAAAGGAGTAAAGACAATTACAAATAAATGGCTTCAGCCAAACACTAACCATGAGTGAAAGAAAAGTTTTTGTGTTCTCATTCATATTCTCTGAAAAATGGCCAAGAAATCATAAATTCTGCCAGGGTATGTAAACTTATGAGCACAACTGTACATCTTGCACATTTGTACAGGCTGCTCTCCTGAGATGAAATTCCTTCCTTCTGATTTTACTGAACAATCTTAGCTTCACACAGTGAGTATTAGAAGCAGCAAGTCAGATAGAGCCCACCTTATTTTTTGGCTGGAGGGCATCCAGCATTATTTAGCACTTTGCTCTCCAGTCTGACTGTCCCCACCCGCCCCTTTCAATCATTGGATTTCAGCTCTTTCAATCAAGAAGTCTGAACATCAGATGTTGGCAATGCCAAGGGTTTATCTGCGTGCAAATTCAGTCTGCCTAGGAACTGCCTCTCTTCTAGACTTACATTCACTCATCAAGGCATTTTGATATTTTTATAACTCTTGCCAAGATCCAGCCCACTACATGCATCAGGCAACTGACATCAAGTTGCCAGCCCCTAAGCATTCTTCCTGCCCCTTCCACAAGACATGATCTGCCTGCATGACATAGACAGACACTGAGACCTAGTGATGACAACACCAGGTCTAAAATAAGGTATGTAATGAAAAGGGAAGCCTTTATTTTCAAATGTCTTTAGTATGTTGATGAGGAGGGATAGGAGAACCCAGGGAAGGCAAAATATAAGCAGATCAAACTTCAGCTTTAACATAAAAACACAGTGGCTGCAGTAGGTGTAGGCCCTTGAATTCAAGGGCAGAGTCAGAGGTATCCTTTCAGAAGTCAGAAGATATATAAAAAACTGTTAGGTGTGATATGTCCAATGTAGCTGCTGAATTTTGCTGTGTTTTGTTCTCCATAGCTATAGTTTGCAGCTGTGTTTCCTGCTTGTACATAAGGCATTGCTTGTCAGAGCAGGGGCATAAAGATCTGGGCACCCCTGAGCAGCTGCACTGAATTGTTGTATAATTTAAATAAAAAGTGCTTAGCACTTTTTTCTGTACTTGTGTTCTCTTTTCCCTCACATAAAATTGAGCTATTCCAGGCTCAGCATGCATTGACAAAAGTACCTAATTACCCAGCAATTTTACTGCTTTACTGTACTTCCCTAAGCAACGAGTTAAAGTGGATGTAAACCCGATTCATGAAATTAGAGCTGGACATATATATCTGTAGTGTTTTCTTATCTCTCTCCAAAGCACAGAGTCCCGTGTCTTTCTCCTGCTCTGTTATCAGCCTGATAACTTCTGACAAGTTCTCCAGCTATGAGATAAAATGAGATGAATGCAGCCTGAAATTTGTGTCGTGGGAGGTTTCAATAACTAAATTAGCAGACAGCTTGCCTTTTCACAGCAGAGCTTTGCACATTCCATCCTTCCTTTGCCAATGTGGAGTGGGGGTGTGTGCCTTTCCTCCAAACAGCTGCCTTGGCTGTATGCCCTGACTTCACACTCAGTGCTAAACAGGAACAGAAAATCTCCTAACACAACGTGCACTCTCTAAAGAATATATAAAGCTGAAGACTGCAGATATACACATCAAATTGGTCTGCATGGCTGTCGTCCCAGAAGGAAGCCTCTTATAAAGATGATGTGCAAGAAAGCCCGAAAACAGTTTACTGAAGACAAGCAGACTAAGGACATGGATTACTAGAACCATGTCCTGTGGCCTGATGAGACCAAGATAAACTTATTTGGTTCAGATGGTGTCAAACGTGTGTGGCAGCAACCAGGTGAGGAGTACAAAGACAAGTGTGTCTTGCCTACAATCAAGCATGGTGGTGGGAGTGTCATGGTCTGGGGCTGCATGAGTGCTGCCGACACTGGGGAGAGACAGTTCATTGAGGGAACCATGAATGCCAACATGTACTTTGACATACTGAAGCAGAGCATGATCCCCTCCCTTCAGAGACTGGGCCGCAGGGCAGTATTCCAACATGGTAACAACACCAAACACACCTCCAAGACGACCACTGCCTTGCTAAAGAAGCTGAGGGTAAATGTGATGGACTGGCCAAGCATGACTCCAGACCTAAACCCTATTGAGCATCTGTGGGGCATCCTCAAACGGAAGGTGGAGGAGAGCAAGGTCTCTAACATCCAGGAAGGTCACTGCCGACAGTGGCTGCCAGCAGTGACCTTCAAGTCTTCTCTATTATCATCTGGAGACTGTTGTCGTCAGACCGATTGCCATCATATGAAGGCTATTTTATATTGTGGTTTTCTTTCACATGTTTGTGAGTAGTTTTTAATTCATTCTTTTATTAAAATATATCTAAGGATAATGCACAAGTTTGGTGCGTCCTCTTTTTTCTATTTCTCCTCTGGCGGAACAATCTCCATTGGAACAATCTCTGCTTCATTGGGTTTCCAGAGGGCTCTGAGGGCAGAGAACCGGAGTGCTTCATGGAACAATGGATCCAGACCAATGTGGGCTCGGATACACTCTCCCCCTTGTTCACTATTGAAAGGGCTCACCCAATTGCGATATGTTCATAGAGTTTATTGTACCCCTAAATTACTCCTCATGCATAAACGAGAGAACCCTCTGTGTAATAAGTGTGATACTGAACAAGGGGACTTTCTTCCCATGGTCTGGGCCTGTGCCAAAATTAGGCCTTTCTGGTCCAAGTTTATGGAATTTATTACCTCTAATTTTAAACTTCCCAAATTTTGCAGTCCCAAGTGTTGTTTACTGGGAGTACTTGAGGATGTAGATTTGCCGGCTAAGACCAAAAGTTTTCTTTGACTACTGCTCTTCTATGCTAGGAAAAAATAGCATTGCATCGGATAAAAGCTGATGATCTCCATCAGCCTATGTAAAAAATTGATCAATCGTGTTGCGTCACCGATCCCTTGAAAAACTCATGTGATCTGTGACGCAATGTGTCGGGAGGAGTTGGTGATGCAAACACCCGGTGTCTCAGTTACACGTTGTAACAGTGAGGAGGAGAGCAGTGTCTCCCTGATTTGCCTTACAAATCGAATTCATTTATGTATTATACAAGACGATAGATCATGTGAGAGGGAAATTGTAGCATGCCCTGTATCCATGGCCCTAACCCATTTACATTGTTGCTCGATGAAAGTTTTTTTCCTTCTCTTCCTGAGACACTCCAGAGAACAGACGGCTTTATAGAGAAGGACACTGCGAATGCCTTGATGCTATTCCAGGTTGGACTGTCCTAGAACATATTACTAAGAGCTCTATCTGACCCAAGGGGGTCGCCTCCTAAGGTGAGCAGGCATTGCACCCGGTGATGGAAATGGTGGCACGGATCACATAATCAACTTCTATACTCTGTGGAGGAGCACTTTATTAACACTCTTTTATATTGACTGTATTTTTATATTGATTTTTTTATATCGATTGTTATATTGACATTTTCATATATATTGTTGGAGTTTATTTATTCACATTTCACTTTATGGAAGTTACTTATTCACATTTCACTTTATGTACACTGCATTGAACAAGCGCACCATTGCTCAAGAATTTTATAGTAGAAGAAATGGAGCACTCGTTAGAAGACCTAGGGCACTTAGTAGCAAACCTAGGGCACCAGTAAAAGACCTAAAACATTCACTAGAAGATCCAGGATGCTCAATATAAAACTTAATAGAAGTCCTGGGCACCAGCAGCATTTATCATATTCTGTATGTTGATTGTAATTCTCAGTATCTTTTTCTGTATGTATGGACATTGAACAGAACCATTTATATTGTTATGTCAATATATAATATACAGCAAATCAGAAATGAAACTGGTAGTGAAGTCACGCATAGAGTTTTAGTTCTGTCTTCAGCAGCTGTGAGACCCCTCCTGCTTTTCTCATGTGCGTTCCAGAAAGGGTTATCCAACTATTGTTTCAAATCTCACCTGCCACGTTAATTTATGTTACAAAATTTCCTCTTTCCGCTGATGAATTTAATTTTTGACCTGCTGCCAAATCCACAGGAGAAGTCAGATCTTCTCTGCCATGAAATGCTCTTTAATTAACCCGAGCAACCACCGGTGCCTTCCGCACCATAAACCTTTCAGGAAAATCTGCAGCTTTATCCTGAAAAAGAGCGAACCAATCCACATAAATTACTATTAACAAGAACATGTTTCCTACCTACTGAGGCATCAGATGTGAGCTCTCTGACTGGCTTTGTTGTTTCCTATTACTCTTTAACCCCTTAGGACTTGACAAATATTGTTCTTTCATGACAGGAGTGATTTAGTCAGAGATCAAGTAATATATATATTTTTAAGATTTTTGTTCTTAGCCACAAAATAATAACAATGAGTAAAATCAAGACTTTTATTTTCCCTGTAATTTTGGGAAAAATCTGTAGATTTCGGTGAAGTGTTACCTGATTCTCTGAATCAGCTTCCCGACAGTGACATGACACACAATGTGTCGGCACAGGCACTTATAGTCTCCACCAGGGGTGCATGTGACAGGTGACAGCACAGGTGCACCATTGGGAGATAATTTCCTCCTCATGTGAGGAAGTGCTTAAAGTGTTTGATAACCCCCCCCAAAAAAATACACATCCTGGTCCTTTAAAGCAAATTAAACAACAGGGTGCTTGTGCTATGTAATCTGCCCCCCTCTAAAATGTAAAAAAAACCTCCCTGAACCTGACACTTCCTGTATGCCCTCTATATACTGACCACGATAAGCAGGGCTACTCAGCCCTGACAACAGTGGTCAGAGTGCGTCCCTTTGTCATACGCTGCCCTGCTCTGCTCTCCTCTCTCCCCCCTCACCCCCTCCTTCCTGCCTGTCAGCGCACTCTCTGTGTCTGTCACCGCTCTGCCCCGCCCCCCTGCCGCTATTATAAAAAAAACCCCAAAAAAACGACAATGGTCACTGCCAGCCCCTCTATTAGAGGCTGGCATACCACACTTGTAAATCTTTTCTAAAAACGAGTTTTCTAAATAGCTATTTAGAGCTGTCTTCAGACCGGTCACGTGACTCGCGAACGCTTTACAGCTCCGAGACAGGGCTTCTGTGGGAGGAGCCACGTGATCCCCCCGGCTGACGTCAGAGGGAGATCACGGTCCCTCCTGCAGTAGCCGTGTATCGGAGCTGAAAAGCAGGCCACGAGTCACGTGACTGGCCTGAAGACAGCTCTAAATAGCTATTTAGAACATCTCCACCCAAAAACTGAAACACTGCTATCTGCTTTTACTTATGTCTATTTAATAAAACTGGTATGTGTTGCTGAAACATCTCCACCCAAAAACGGAAACACTGCTATCTGCTTTTGCTTATGTCTATTTAATAATACTGGTATGTTATTTTTGCTTAACTGTCTGAAGACATGTCCACAATACAATGCTTTATTATCTCCATTGTCTTACCCAAAATTATGGCCCGTTAACATTAGTGCCCTCTTGCTAGTCTGTTTCTGAAGTGAGAATTTTACCCTGTTAACGAGCAAACCTTTATTACCTCCTGATTGATAATTGAAATGCACCCATCCCCCATTCCTATCAGTATAAATATAAGCATCTTTTAGGGGAAGCATTTGCAGTGGGCACATTTGCAACTGGGGCTATTTCTATAAGTGGGAGCACTTCTGACTCTGCACTTCACCAAATGAACACAGGGAAATACTTTCAAAAACACCACACAGACATCAGGTGACCTTGTTTACCCCTTCAGCTCTTTCTCCTTGTAACATGTACTCTCTAACACTCCTTTTGACAGTTCTGTCCTATATCCTTAATTTATCTCTCCTTCACCCCTTCTCCCCCCCCCCAGTATATATATATATATATATATATATATATATATATATATATATATATATATATATATATCACCCTCACTTCTGTCCTCTCCTTATTACTGCACCCACCAACTCCTGCTTCTAAATCCACACACACAAAAAATCTCCAGGACCCTGGGGCATGTCCGTTCATATAAATCCCACTCCCATATTACCTCCCTCACCCTCCTGCTTCTCCTAACCCCTGGAGATATATCCCCAAACCCCGGGCCTCCATCATTTAACTGTACCCCATGCACCCATCACCCTGCACCCTCTGGCAGCAGCCACAACCAACACAATTTAGTTCCCATTCCTCTTCTTCCAAAGACCAGACTCCCTTTCTCTTGTGCCCTTTGGAATTCCCGCTCTGTCTGTAACAAACTCACCTCTCTCCATGACCTCTTTATTGCTAACTCATTTAACATACTCGCCATTACCGAAACCTGGCTTCATGAATCGGACACTGCATCTTCTGCTGCCCTATCCCATGGTGGTCTTCTCTGGACTCACTCCCCCAGATCCAGTGGACGTAAGGGAGGAGTTGTCGGAATCCTTCTAGCCCCACATAGCACCTTTCAGATACTTCAACCACCTCCCTTTTTGTCACCCTCCTCTTTTGAAGCACACTGCATTCGTCTTTTCACTCCAGTTTCTCTAACGATAGCTGTGATCTACAGGCCCCATGGACCATTATCAACCTTTCTTGATGACTTATCTGCCTGGCTACCCTACTTTCTTTCTTCTGAAATCCCCACAATCATTCTGGGTGACTTCAACATCCCTATTAATACTAACAATCCTGCCACTTCCAAACTTCTCAGCCTAACCTCCTCCTTTGACCTGAAGCAGTGGATACACGCAGTGCCATTTTAAGAGCATTATAGGCCCCCGGGCAATACAGTGCTCTGGGGCCCTGTCTACACAATCGCGCACGATTGCGCAAAGTTTGCACATTTTCTCTTTCTCCTCTGCAGCCTTTTTCCTCTTGTGTGCTCCACTCAAAACATTACGTTTTATTTCTGCTCTAAAGCTTATTTTCACCAACACGTAATAAAGTTTCTTTTTCCTCACCTTTCTTACACTTCCTTGAACTAGTGGCAACTCTAAGATTGATATATAAGGGGGACACATAAGATATTACAGTCAAAACTTGGGGGGCCCTGGGCACTAATAACTTTCACCACTAAATCATACAACTAAAAAAACTAAATAAATATATATAAATGTACACACTCACACTCTGGTGCTGCTGGTGCTGCCTGGTGGGTATTAATGCTTGCGTGGGTACTGCTAACAGATGATACTAGAAGTCTGAAAAAGCCCTTACTGCTTCCCTTCTTATCCAAACTCCTTGAACGTCTGGTCTACAACCGACTGAGTGTCCACCTTGCTGATAATAGCCATCTTAATCCCTTTCATCCTCAACACTCCACAGAAACTGCTCTCCTAAAACTAACAAACGATCTACTAACGGCCAAAACCAATGGACACTATTCTGTACTCCTACTCCTAGACCTCTCTGCTGCCTTTGATACGGTTGACCACCCCCTCCTCCTCAGAAAACTCTATGCCTTTGTTTTCCATGATTGTACTCTTCGCTGGTTCTCTTCCTACTTATCCAACCGCACCTTTAGCGTTTCTTACAACTCTACTTCCTCCTCTCCTCTTTCTTTCTCTGTTGGGGTCCCCCAAGGTTCTGTTCTTGGACCTCTCCTATTTTTAATCTACACCTCCTCCCTGGGTCAGCTGATAGCTTCCCATGACTTCCAATACCACCTCTACGCTGACGACACCCAAATCTATTTCTCTACCCCTCAGCTCACTCCCTCTGTTTCCTCATGTATCACTAATTTACTATCAGATATATCAGTCTGGATGTCACACCACTTCTTCAAACTCAATCTATCCAAGACCGAACTTATAATTCTTCCTTGTCCCTTCCCCTGATCTTTCTGTCAAAATTAGGGGTGCAGGTTCAGCCTGTTCGGATCGGCACACATGCGCTCCGCGGAGCGCACTGCCTCGGCCTTAGGAAAGGCCGCGGCTTTGGCCTAGCTCCGGAGTGGCGGCCATCTTGGTACACCCGGCGGCTGTTTACCACGTGATCGCTCCGTCAAATGACGCTCCCCTCTGTATACTGATCTTTACAGTGGAGGGGAGAGATCAGATGGCAGCAGTGACAATACTCTGCCATACCCTGCCAATACTCTGCAATGCCCTGACAATACTCTGCAATACCCTGACAATACCCTGCCAATACTCTGCAATACCCTGCTAATACTCTGCAGTACCCTGCTAATACTCTGCAATACCCTGCCAATACTCTACAATACCCTGCTAATACTCTGCAATGCCCTGCCAATATTCTGCAATGCCCTGCCAATACTCTGCAATACCCTGCTAATACCCTGCCAATACTCTACAATACTCTGAAATACTCTGAAATACCCTGCCAATACTCTGCCAATACCCTGGCAAACTCTGCCATACTCTGCCATACTCTGCCAATACACTACTAATAAATTATTACAGTGGGGGAGATTGTGGATATTACAGTGGGGGAGATGACATGGATATTACAGTGGGGGAGATGACGTGGCTATTACAGTGGGGGAGATGACGTGGATATTACAGTGGGGGAGATTTTTTTTTGTTCCGAAAATAATCCAAACCGTGACTCCTGATCCGAGGAACGATCCGAACCGTGAGTTTTTTGATCCGTTGCACCCCTAGTCAAAATCGATGGCACAACTATAATCCCATCCCCGCATGCTAAGTTTCTAGGTGTAGTCCTGGACTCTGTACCCTCCTTTAAGTACCATGTCCAATCACTGTCCAAATCTTGCCACCTCAACATCTCCAAAATACCCCCCCTTCTAACCAATGGCACAACAAAGCTCTTAATTCACTCGCTTGTCATCTCTCGCCTCGACTACTGCAACTCCCTTCTCATTGTCTTACCTCTACATAGTCTATCACCCCTTCAATCCATCATGAATGCTGCTGCCAGATTCATCCACCTTACCAATCGCTCTGTGTCTGCTACTCCTCTCTGATAATCCCTCCACTGGCTTCCGCTCACCCAACAAATTAAATTCAAAATACTAACAACTACTTACAAAGCCATCCACAATTTAGGCTCCAGCTACCTCACTAGTCTAGTCTCTAAATTCTAACCTACTCGTTCTCTTCGTTCCTCTCAAGACCTCCTGCTCTTTAGCTTGCTCGTCACCTCCCATGCTCCCCTCTAGGACTTTTCCAGAGCCTCTCCACTCTTATGGAATGCCTTACCCCAATCTGTCCGCTTATCTCCTACTCTATTAGCTTTTAGACGATCCCTGAAAACCCTTCTCTTCAGAGAAGCCTACCCTACCCACACCTAACAACTGTATTTACATTTTCTCCATCAGCTCACCTTCCCACAGTTTTTACCTTTTGTTCCACTTGCCAATATTCCCTACCGACTGGGCCTTCCCCCCGTGTTGCACACCCACTGCAGTGCTGCTGGCTTCCCTCCTCTCCTCTCCCCCCGGCTCAGGATGTTTCAGGATGGAAAATGGGGGAGGGGCTAATTATTATGTCATTTACCAGCTCCTTCCTTTTTTAAATGAACAAAGTGAACACACTCACAAAATAATGTTTACTATGCCTCAGTTTGTGAATGAACAGGAAGCCGCTCAGCATAGAGCACTTCCCGCTCATTCACTGTCCAGTGTAGCTGAGGCTGCAGAGAAAGGCATGTGTGTTTGAGCTTTGGGGTGCATAACCAAATGTAATAGGCTGTGCACATCTATGATACTGACGTAGGGTGACAACGCAGTTTCTCTTGTCACCCTGTGCTCCCAAGAACTACAGGCTGGTGTAGTTCAGCATATTCACCTGGGGGTTGATTTGCTAAAGGCAAATAGACTGTGCACTTTGCAAATGCAGTTGCTCCAGAGGTTAGAAAATGAGGGAAAGCTCTGCTGACTTTCATTATTCTGCTACATGAGATGAAGGCTAGCCGTTCTATTTAGACCACGCTGCATGTTTATTATTATTTTTTTTCTCAGCTGGGTTGCTGAGTACAAATTAAAATTGAAAGTCCACACAGAGGTTTTAAGAACAATGCAGATCTGGCTAAACAAATTCTCATTCAGATGCGCTAGAAATGAGACCTCAGATCTACGGATAAAATGTCTGAGCATCTTCAGCAGTATACGTTTGACCCACTCTGTCGGGATCACTCTGGGACTTGTATCCCATGAGCCCCTGCTGTCACCATTATTTACCGAGGTCATGAAAAGTTTGCCTTGTACTCTGTCAGCGTGAAAGCAAGGACAGAGCTTAAGCCTCGGGGGGGGGCGATGGCGGCTCAATCCCATGACTTAATATGATGTAACCCAGTCTCGCTGTCACAGCAATTGTGTATCAATGCAGAAATGACAGTCTGTAGTAAATTGTACTGTGTCCTGGAAATGTTCATGCCTGTATTCCTTCTGTCAGGCGTTTACGTTAAAGCAGAACTCTAGCCAAAAACAAAAAGATCAGACGAATTGCCTGATTTAAGATAAAACAACAAAAGCAGCTTTCGTTACTTTATTAAACAATATTTAACTTAATTTGAGAGATTTTCCCCTGTTTTTTTCTGCCACTAGATGTCCTCAGTCTAAAGTCGAGCATCATTTATTCCACTTACCCTGAGGCTAGGTCATCCTGGACCTGCCCCTGGCCTCTGACTGGAGAGTGAAAGGAGAAGCTCCATAGTGATTAGCCCATGTCTCTGTCACTCTGCTCCCTCCTCCTTTCAACATGTTTCTTGATAGCACATAAAATCATGCACTCTTTGTAATGCTTCGTCTTCTCACAGTCCAGCCTTGCTGTACAAAGACAGCAAGAGGCTGAAACCAGGTCATATTCAGGCACTGCTTGCAATTTATATTTAAAGACGTGTTAATAATTGCAGAGCTACATTTGTGTCTTATAAAGTGGGGGAAATAATTATTTGATCCCCTGCAGATTTTGTAAGTTTGCCCACTTACAGAGAAATGAAGGGTCTATAAATTTTATCATAGGTGTATTTTAAATGATAGAGACAGAATATCAACCAAAAGTCCAGAAAAAACACACGATACAAATGTTATAAATTCAGTTGCAGCTCAGTGAGTAAAATAAGCATTTGATCCCCAAGCAAAACATGACTTAGTACTTAATGGAGAAACCCTTGTTGGCAAGCACAGAGGTAAGATGTTTCTTGTAGTTGGTTACCAGGTATACACACATCTCAGGAGAGATTTTGGACCCCTCTTTTTTTACAGACCCCTTTCACACTGAGGCAGTTTTCAAGTGGTTTTCAAGTGTTTTAGCACCTGTGTAGCACATGAAAACTACCTCCCATGCCACCTGATTGTGAAAGCCCGAGTGTTTCGACACTGGGGCGGTGCACTTGCGGGACGTTAGAAAAAGTCCTACAAGCAGCATCTTTGGGGGAAAAAGTCCTACAAGCAGCATCTTTGGGCCGAAATGCAATGGGCTGCGCTTCGGAAGCACCTGAAAAGCAATTCGGAAATGCCACAACACGGGCGTTTTTAACCACTTCTTTGGCCACTAGTGGGGGTTAAAGGCGCCCCGCTAGCGGCCAAAAAGCACTGCTTAAACAGCACCAAAGCGCCACTTAAATGAGCCCCAGAGTAAAAGGGGTCTAAATCCTTAAAGTTTCTTGGCTGTCACTTGGCAACTCGAAGTTTCAGCTGCCTCCATACATTTTCTATAGGACTAAGGTCTGGAGACTGGCTAGGCCACTCCATGACCTTAATGTGCTCCTTCTTGAGCCACTCCTTTGTTGCCTTGGTGGTATGTTTGGGGTCATTGTCATGCTGGAAGACCTAACCACGGCCCATTTTCAGTGTTCTGTCTGAGGGAAGAAGGTTCTCATCCAAGATTTTGCAATATATGGTCCTGTCCATTGGCCCCTCAGTGCAGCAAAGTTGGCCTGTACCTTTAGCAGAGAAATAGCCCCAAAGCATAACATTTCCACTTCCGAGCTTAACTGTAGGGATGGTGTTCTTAGGGTCATAGTCATCATAATGCCAAAGAGCTCAATTTTGGTCTCATCTAACCACAGCACTTTCTCACAATCCTTCTCTGAATCATTTAGATGTTCATTGGCAAACTTCAGACGGGCCTGTATATGTGCCTTCTTGTGGAGAGGGACCTTAGGGGGTTCTGCAGGATTTCAATTCATGGAGGCGTATTGTGTTACCAATGGTTTGTTTGGTGACTGTGGTCCCAACTGCCTTGAGATCATTCACAAGCTCCTCCTGTGTAGTTCTGGGCTGATCCCTCACTTTTCTCATGATCATTCTTGCCACATGAGGCAAAATCTTGCATGGAGCCCCAGACCGAGGGCAATTGATGGTTATTTTGTATTTCTTCCATTTGCGAATAATCGTTCCAACAGTTGTCTCCTTCTCACCAAACTTCTTGCCGATGGTCTTGTAGCCCATTCCAGCCTTGTGCAGGTCTACAATCTTGTCCCTGACAACCTTTGACAGCTCTTTGGCCTTGCCCATGATGGTGGGTTTGTATGGAAGAAAGAGCTTCTGTGGACAGGTGTCTTTTATAGACAACGAGTTGTCGTTAGGAGCACCTTCTTAAATTCAAAGGACTAATCTGTGTACCACATGAGCACATACTGTAGCCAGTCTGTGGGAGCCAGAATGATTGTTGGTTGGTAGGGGGTCAAATACTTATTTTACTCACTGAACTGCAACTCGATTTACAACATTTGTATCATGTGCTTTTTCTGGATTTTGTTTGATATTCTGTCTCTATCATTTAAAATACACCTATGATAACAATTATAGACCCTTCATTTCTTTGTAAGTAGGCAAACTTACAAAATCTGCAGAGGATCAAATAATTATTTTCCCCACTGTATATCTGCCTAGCCTTTAGCTTTAAAGTGTGTAAACCTAAAAAGGCTCTTCTTTTTGCTCCCTTATGGTTAAATATGGTAAAAAAAAATGGTTTGTTTAACCACTTCAGCCCCAGAAGGATTTACCCCCTTCCTGACAAAGCCCTTTTTGGCGATACGGCACTGCGTCGCTTTATCTGACAATTGCGCAATCGTGCGACCTTGTACCCCAACAAAATTGACGTCCTTTTTTTTCCCACAAATAGAGCTTTCTTTTGGTGGTATTTGATCACCTCTGCATTTTTTTATTTTTTGTGCTATAAACAAAAAAAGAGTGACAATTTTGAAAAAAAGCAATATTTTTTACTTTTTGCTATAATAAATATCCCCCAAAAATATATAAAAAAAAGAATTTCTTCCACAGTTTAGGCCAATATGTATTCTTCTACATATTTTTGGTAAAAAAAATCTCAATAAGCGTATATTGATTGGTTTTCGCAAAAATTATCGCGTCTATAAAATAGGGGATAGATTTATAGCATTTTTATATATTTTTTTTTATTAGTAATTGTGGCGATCTGCAATTTTTATCATGACTGCGGACAGATTGGACACTTTTGACACTATTTTGGGACTATTGGCATTTATACAGCGATCAGTGCTATAAAAATGCACTGATTACTGTGTAAATGTCACTGGCAGGGAAGGGGGTTAAACACTAGGGGGCGATTAAGGTGTTAACTGTGTTCCCTCAGCATGTTCTAACTGTAGGGGGGATGGGATCACTAGAACATGACAGAGATCACTGCTCCCGATCACTGGGAGCAGTAGATCCCTGTCATGTTGCTAGGCAGAACAGGGAAATGCCTTGTTTACATAGACGTCTCCCCGTTCTGCCTCTCCGTGCCACGATCTCTGACCACTGACACCGAGGCTGTGGGACCCACGAGCATGCTCCTGCTAGGCTAGGCTAGCCGCGGATGATGCATCGTTGTACGGGTACATGGTTAATAAGAGCAAAAAATGCATATTAATCCTGGCAGAAATTGCTTTAATGGTACACCCCATTCAAAACACTCCACCCCAGATGATGTCTTCTTAGATGAAACGCGTCGGGTTGAGCCTACTGTTCCCATTGCGTCACCAGTTCTGTTATTCAAGCGCTTGTTGTTCTACCTAAATGTGAGTGTATCCATATACCTTTTATAATAAATTTCCACTATGTGGGATTTTTATTTCATTTTTGGCTATACACCTGTGAATCCATGCTACGGATTATACCTCTGAAGCCCTGTTCCTCGAGACCTGTGTCCCCTGGAGGAAAGTGTAATTATTTCCAGTGTTTCAACATCTACAAACGCTGATGTTTTCCAACCATTGGTGTATAGTCACTGTAAAGCTCTGACAACTCACTGGGCATATGCCTTATTGAGTCCATATATTCTGGTAAGCCTCAGTGTTATCGGTGGTGGCTTCCTTTATCACTCTTCATGTACTACTATGATTATATTTAGATGTTTATTTCCAGTTCATCGAGATCAATATTTCAACAACACTTTTTCGTCACACATTTGATTCTTTAATCTCTTATTGTCCTGGACTTGATTTAGGGTTTTTACCATTTCTTGCACTTTATATTTATAAATGTATATGTTTTCTCACATATAAGCTCAATTTGCACATGTTTTTAATGTTTAAATACTAGTTATTTTCACTTGACTTAAATACCAATTGTATTTAGCGCTGCACCTTTTTACTCAATCTCAGGTCCTTCCTGATTGGCTGGGAGAAGAATCAGGAAGACAATAGTGAATAATAATTCGCTATTGTCACACAACTGGGTGGGCTCAGGGCGCAGAGCCCACCCTTTTTTGAAGCCTATTAGAGCCTAATGTAGATTAGGGGCCTGGATGCATGGATAGGGGGAGCGGCGCCCCTGCTCCTTGTATTACGGGCCGCCACTGCTGAGGTCTAACTTCAGCACTTCTCTACTGGAAACTTCACAGTTTATTATTCCTAATGGAGCCCCTCTCCTATCCAGGACCCCATAGCAGCTGCCTGGGCTGCTATGGATATTGTTACGTTACTGTACTGTGTTTATAGAGAAAATTAAGGTTTTTAAAAGATGCTCCACCTAATTCACCTATGTGAAAAATGTAATTTATAAAGGCACAAATTCACACACACACAGACACTGCTATACGCAGCTCCTATCTCTGTTTCATAGAACTCACCCACTCGTACTGAATCTGGGTATTTGCTGAGCCAGCAGGTCTGGCAGGAGGTCTCGCCGCTGTGAACCCTGATATCATACTCAAGGCTCCCGGCTGGACAAGGTAGGATGCTTGCTGCACTGTATGGTATGCTTACATTATGTTAGGCTGTAGTAGATTACCACCCCACACACATTCCTCTGTTTACTCTTTGGATGCCTGGTCCGCAGAGGCACCGCAAGCAACACAAGTGAAGAAAGACCAGCAATTGTAGTACATTTGCAATCTTTACTCACAAAGTGTCATATGCTCATCCAGCCTTTCAGGGACACATGCTGCCTTTTAATTAAGGGGGTCCTTGTGTCCTCATGATTTTGGATAGGTATATTACGTTTGTTTGTAATTAAGTACCACAACCACGCGCAGAGTCTTGTGCAAACAAATCTTTCTGCGGCAAGCAATAGAAGAAGCACAACCACTGTGCAGCACTCAGAAAAGCAAACTATGCAATGAACAACCTCAGCGGCTCCAAATATTATATCCGCTATTGGCACTTTTTAAATCCTGTACACACAGCACAGCACTGTCTGGTACAGAAGATAGCCAGATTTTTATCTGCTGCAGTTCAGAAATCGTGCCCCTTCCCCTGGCCTGTGACTGGACAATAAAGGACATCTTTCTGTCATTCTGTTCTGTCGTCCTATCAGCATGCTTCTTTACAGCAAAGCAGCACAACTGATTGGCTTCTTGTGCTGCTTCTCCCTCTCTAAGTCTGAGTCGCTGTACAGGGACTGCAAGAAAGTCAAATTCAGGTATTTAAACTTCTTGCATGTAATAATGAATTAATACAGAGCTGGATTTGGCTTTGGGAAATGTTTTGCCAGCAACTACTGATATTTAAAATACAGAAACATCCTTTTTGGTAAATAATAGTACAGAATGTCATTTATTGCTTTTCTTATATATAACTGTCATTTATTGTAAGCTACTTCTCTCTTTCAAAAAATAAAAGTGTATGAATAGGCAAAATGTTTTTTTTAATTTAGAGATGTAAAAAAAGGAAGTGTTTTTTTTATCTTTCTTTTGCTGTACGTGCATAAGAGGCAATGCTTTACCCTGGCCTAGGCTGACAAGGCCCAGGCCTAGGGCAGCACTTTGCAGGGGGGCAGCACAGAAAGAGTCCCCGCCGGCTTGCGCTGTTAGTGTAGCGCCAGTCTTATGGGGCGGATTGGGTTGAGAGGCAAATTAGTCTAGCGCCCCCATAAAGCGGCCGCACTGCTTCCGGTATGTGGGCGGCTGGCATTCCGCAACGGCACCGCTTCTAATTTTGACTGCCCTATCATCCTGGATTACAAAAGGGAGGGTTATATCCCCTGTCAGGTTTTTTTTTTTTTTTACCATCCCTGTCCCATTGCAGAGATTTCTCTTCACTTCCTGCCCCATAGCCAAACAGGAAGTGAGAGGAAATCTATGAAAATTAAGGGAATCCATCGACCCCCCCGACCCCGCCCCCCCAGGCCCTCAGAACTAGTGTCACCACTTGAACATTTGAGGGCGGGTCTTAAACAGCAAGGGGTGTGGCCTTGACAGGAAGGCGCGGGTCATATTTAAATTAGGGGGGCACGTGTTTAGTCAGGCCTAGGGCAGCACAAAACATAAGTACAGTACTGATAAGAGGCGCTAAATCTCCTACTTTTAATGACCAATGTTGTGAATGACTATCTCATTAGTTAGACAGAATCCTTTGGCGAGGCTGTTCACAAATACCAATGCACCCCCAAATGTAGGGAAGGAAATCTGAATATTTAGAAAACAGCAAGGAAGCAACAGCAATGGTGATAAAGTCCAGAGTGTTTTTATTTAATAATTAATAGAGAGGCAATGCGCTTTGGGGGTTCAATCACTCTCCGGGGCTTTTATGTTATGCAACTTCAGAAGTGCCTGAATTCTGAGACATTTGGAAAAAAAATATTATATACTATATGTACCCCTAATATTTGAACCCCTAAAAATGTTGGTTCTCTTATTCTATTGATTATTTATTAAGAAAATAAACACTCTGGACTCTATCACCATTGGTGTGGCACCTTTACTGATTTCTCCATTTTTGGTTGTTTTCTCCTGTCTGTGTTCTGTTGCCTTCGGGTGAGAGTAATTCCCAAATTAGATGTCACCAGATCATTTGTCCCCAGTGGAAAATTTTCTCCTGCCACTTGCTCTAAAATTCTGGATTTCTTCTTTGTGTCTGGATGACAATGGTGACCAAGACAATTTGAGAGGGTGAATCTCCTCAGCGGGGACAGTAAAAAACTGACAGAGAACTTGACCCTTCCCTATTCCATCCAAAACTCCCAAAAAATGTCTATACATACAGAGTTCAAAGGGTTATTGTATATATTATCTGGGGAAAAGAGGTGGACTCTTGTGTGAACAGACCACGGCACACATGTGGACATTCATATACACTACATTACCAATAGTATTGTGACGCCTGCACATGAACTTCAATAGGTTCCCAATCTTATGCCCCATACACACGATCGCACATTCCGACAACAAAATACATGGATTTTTTCCAACGGATGTTGGCTCAAACTTGTCTTGCATACACACGGTCACACAAAACGTCAAGAACGCGGTGACGTACAACACGTACGACGAGCCAAGAAAAAGGAAGTTCAATAGCCAGTGCAGCTCTTCTGCTTGATTCCGATCATGCGTGGAACTTAGTGTGTCGGAATTGTGTACACACGATCGGAATTTACAACAACGGATTTTGTTGTTGGAAAATTTGAGACCCAGATCTCAAATTTTGTGTGACGGAAATTCCGATGGAAAATGTCCGATGGAGCCTACACACGGTCAGAATTTCTGACAAAAAGCTCACATCGAACATTTTCCGTCGGAAGATCCGACCGTGTGTACGGGGCATAAGTCCATAGGGTTTAATATTGAGTTCGACCAGGACATTTTATAGATAGGCAACTCCTATCCTAATATTGATTAGTGGTTCCAAATTAATAATAACTACTGCAGTAGGGAACAGACACAAAAGATACACTCCGCATCTTTCCAAATAACTGTTCTGCTTTATTATGACGCAATTGAAGGTTTTTATGCACATGATTACGTAGGTATCACATTAATATTACAATTGTATGTTTATGGTAACAAGGGGCGTTACATAGGCAGGCTAATTCTAATCAGGACTCGAAAGAATGTAAACATGTACTGAAAACATTACTTTGCTTTGTGTACTGGCTATGTTGGAATAGGAAGGAGCCATCCCCAAAATGTTCCTACAAAGTTGTCTAAAATGTCTTGGTATGCTGACGCCTTAAGAGTTCCCTTCACTGGAACTGAGGAGCCAAGCCCAACCCCTGAAAAACAACCCCCCACCATAATCCCCCCTCCACCGCGAGTTTGGGGTAGAGGAACTTGACTAGCCTGCACAGAGTCCTGACCTGAACCCGATAGAACACCTTTGGGACGAATTAGAGCAGAGACTGGGATCCAGGCCTTTTCGTCCAACATCAGTTTCTGACCTCACAAATGCGGAAGAATGGTCAAACATTCCCATAGACACACTCCTAAACCTTGTGGACAGCCTTCCCAGAAGAGTTGAAGCTGTTATAGCTGCAAAGGGTGGGCCAACTCAATATTGAACCCTACAGACTAATGCCCCGTACACACAATCGGGACATTCCGACAACAAAATCCATGGATTTTTTCCGACGGATGTTGGCTCAAACTTGTCTTGCATACACACGGTCACACAAATCTTGTTGGAAAATCCGAACGTCCAGAACGCGGTGACGTACAACCCGTACGACGAGCCGAGAAAAATTAAGTTCAGTAGCCAGTGCGGCTCTTCTGCTTGATTCCGAGCATGCGTGGAACTTTGTGTGTCGGAATTGTGTACACACGATCGGAATTTACGACAACGGATTTTGTTGTCGGAAAATTTGAGATCCAGATCTCGAATTTTGTGTGACGGAAATTCCGATGGAAAATGTCTGATGGAGCCCACACACAGTCGGAATTTCCGACAACAAGCTCCCATCGAACATTTTCCGTCGGAAAACCAGACCCTGTGTGCGGGGCATAAGACTGGGATGCCATTAAAGTTCATGTCCATGTAAAGGCAGGCATCCCAATACCTTTGGTAATATAGGGGTTGATTTACTAAAACTGGAGAGTGCAAAATGTGGTGCAGATCTGCATAGCAACCAATCAGCTTCCAGGTTTTATTGTCAAAGCCTAACTGAACAAGCTGAAGTTAGAAGCTGATTGGCTACCATGCACAGCAGCACCAGATTTTGCATTCTCCAGTTTTTGTAAATCATCCCCATAGTGTACGTGTCAATATAATCAGCTGTCTGCTCTTATGGGGTCATGCTATGAGTTTAATGGTAGACACAGCACTTTATAAATTATTCTGCTGCTTCCAGCACCGTACATCCCCCACAAAGCAGAAAATCATAAATGAGAAGAAGAAGTGAAAGAGACACACTGCAGGGATTTGTCTAATCGGGTTTTCAAAGAAAATTGAGCACATACATGTGACCTCAGTGGTTCTAATTTGGATAAAATCCCCTACTGCTTGCTTCTTTTCTTTTTTAAGAAGTTTGATCTGTCCCGTTCACATATTGTAAGTATGCCAAGATGAGGATTTAAAGCTGATATAAAATACTCAAATTAGTCCAGCTCTGTATTCATTAATACATATTAAATGTATTTTTTAATGCAAGCAGTGCAAGTACCAGGATTTGACCTAGCATCATTCTCCTGTAGTCTACTGGAAAATAGGAGTGAGGGAGAAGCAGCACGAGGATTCAATCAGTTGTACTGCAGTGCAAGGGGCATGCTGATAGAAGGAGAGAGCAGAGTGACAGATAGATGCTGCTTCTCTTCTCACTGTCCAGTCACAGGCTGGGAAAGAGACATGACCTGTAACTGTTATTTACTACAGCAGAGAAAAATCAAGTCTCCTGCTCTTGTAGACAGAGCTATGTAAATCCCAGGACTAGATTGACAAAAATATAAATCCCTTGTCAGGGAGCCCTTATATGGTTTTATATCTGCGTATTTAACTATTTGCCTGGAGTTTAGCTTTTGTGTCTAAAAGGGGTACTGTGCTATATTCTATTATTGTAACATTTAGTTACTGTATTGCATAATGATTGTATTGCATGACTATTATTTTAACTTTAGGGCTTGTTCTGTGTTGTTTTGTATTGTACAATTCATGCCCTGTGTTGGTGTGTGCTTTGAAAAAATGAGGCAGCAGCTGTTTTAACGCACTGCAGCGCATCAGCAGAACAGTAAGTGAAACTGGGTTCACACAGGTCCATATGCTGTTTGCAGACCAGTGTCCTATGCGTTTGTGTTCAACGGTTCAGGTGCAAATTTTTCCCTGAATTTGCACCTGAACTGGACCTAAAAGCGCACAGGACCCTTTTCAAGTTTGCACCACAGGCTGCCCCGGACATGTGTGAACCGGCTCAGTTGAAAGCTTGTCACACTCACATGTTTTGCAAATTGGATGCGGTGTAAAATATGTGAACCCAGCCTAAAGGAAAATCAGTGAAAGCGGAACTAACCCCATCAATTTAACCGTTTCTCAAAACAATTACATAAAGTGGAACTAAAGTTCTACCGTCACAAGCTGCAAGTAGGCAGGCTTGTTATTGCAGACGTGACATGTACAGTATGATGTCTCTTTTGCAAAAAAAAAAAATTTTGACCAAAAATGATGCTGCTACATTTCTTTGGCAAAAATAATTTGGCATTGTTTAATTGGTGTTGTCAGTGATGGGGGACAGATTTTTTATGGGTACAACAAAATGTGTATAGGGACAGGGGTATCAGTGGTGCTTGGTGTACAGTTTGTGGGGTGATCTGTAACAGCTCTCTGTGTAATATCATCCACACATAGAGAGCTGTCACTGATCTGCAGATTACCCCCCCCCACTGAGCTCTCACTGAGCTCGGCGGGGAGAACTGTCACAGAGACGCGTCTCTGTTTACATTGTGACGGCTGTGATTGGACACAACGGTCACGTGATCGGGAGGGCCAATCACAGCGCCCATATCCCGATCTCTGCTCAGCTGGATTCTGTGATCATAATGATCACAGGATCGAGC
Source organism: Aquarana catesbeiana (assembly GCF_042186555.1). NCBI lineage: Eukaryota > Metazoa > Chordata > Amphibia > Anura > Ranidae > Aquarana > Aquarana catesbeiana. The sequence continues at coordinate 547,768,284 of NC_133326.1, forward strand.
AGCAGCGCACCTCGTAGCCGTGCCGCGAGCACTTGTTCTGAGGGACGTTCCACATCCACTCAGAACGAGGAAAAGACCACCCGGCCATTTATGTGCAGTGTCCGGGTGGTAGGTGGTTAAAACCCCTAAAGGAGTTTGCACCATCCAAAACTAAGAAAACAAGATTTAGCTGGACTTATATACTGATGGTGAGTCTTCATCTAATGGCTCTCTGTATTTCAACCACTCAGTTTTATTTTTAACTGAATATTTACAAAGTTATAAAATGTGTTATATCTATTTTTTACTATTTAATAAACATTTTATATTAGAATTTAACAGCTCTGTATGAGCCAGCAGAGGAGGTGAAATGTTCCCTCTTCTGACTGTCCTGAGATATGTATAGAGGCTACCATCAATGATTTCTTCTCCTGAAACTGCTAATTGCCTGACTAACATGCCAATCCCATGACTTTAAGGGGTTGATTTACTAAAGGCAAATAGACTGTGCACTTTGCAAAGTGCAGTTGAACTCTGCAAGTGCAGTTGCTCCAGAGCTTAGTAAATGAGCAGAAGCAGTGCTGACTTCCATCATCCAATTGTGTGCAAGCAAAAATGCATTTTTTTTTTCCTTGCACGTGCTTGGGTATTCTTTGCAAAGTGAAGCCTTACCTCATTTACTAAGCTATGGAGCAACTGGATTGCAAAGTGCACAGTCTTCGTGCCTTTAGTAAATTAACTCCTAAGACTCACTGGGCCGCACCAGAAACAGGTATGCACTTGCTCTGACTTGACTGGCTGGATCTCGTCTCTGAACTGTACCAAAGGGAGAGATGGGCCACTAGAATTTTCATGACCAGTTCAGCCTTTTTTTTCAGTACAGGTTTGCTATTAGCTGTGTGTGTGTGTACTGAATACAAAGCAGGATCTCAAAATACACTGGCTAGAATTACCACCTGCAACCCCAACAATTCATATTTACCTAAAAAGAAATCTAAAGCAAAGTAAGGCCAAATCTTGCTAGTTTTGTATTGTGTAGAAAAAGGTTTATATCCTTTTGTTTTTTTGGGGTTTTTTTGCCATCTGTGTCTCATTGAGGGGATTTTACCTCCTGTCCTGAAGACACAGCAGGAAGTAAGGAGATATTCCCTCTCAGGCAGTTGTCCCCAGTGGAAGATTTCCTCTCAATTCCTTTTCTGGTGGCAACTTAAAATATTGGATTTCCCATCAATTTTTGTCCCAGTGACAATGGTCCCCAGGAGAATTAGAGAGGCCAAATTTACCCAGCAGTGACACAGACAGTAATGGCTCTTGTCAACATTCTTTTCATATGCATTTGCTACATGTTGTATTTGAATTCAAACACATACATTGGAATGGCAAACAACGTGTTTGATCTGGTGTGCCTACAGTTCAAATACAGTGTCTTGCAAAAGTATTCACCCATATAAAAGAAAAAGAAGGGGCACACCAGCCTTGTGCATTATCCTTTGGGTGTATATTTATTAAAAAACGATAAAAGAACTACTTACAAACAATTGTGAAGATTCTTGCAATATGAATAGTCATCAAGTGACAGCATTCAGTCTACGATGAATGGAGCTCTCCAAAGGTCACAGAGGAACTCACAGGGACCACTGCCAGCTGACGCGTTTTGAAGGGAACATCCCTTCTTCCTCAGAGCTTAGCCCTGACATATTGCAAGAATCTTCACAATTGTTTGTAAGTAGTCCTTTTATCATTTTTAATAAATATACATCCAAAGGATAATGCACAAGGCTGGTGCGTCCCTTCTTTTTCTTTGATATCTTTGACTATTAAGATTCCCCATCCTTGAGGGCAGCAGGGCCTGTGTATTATAATATTTGTCTGGTTATCCACTTATGCGCAGGAGCGTTTCTTCTCTGCTATCAAAAGTATTCACCCCCTTGGTATTTTTCATGTTTTGTTGCCTCACAACCTGGAATTAACATGGATTGTTTGAGGATTTGCATCGTTTAATATACAGAACATGCCCACAACTTTGAAGATGTTTTTTTTTTTTTTTTTATTGTGAAGCAAAAAAAAGTCAATGTGCAATAACTATTCACCCCCCTAAAGTCAATACTTTGTAGAGCCACCTTTTGCGGCTATCACAGCTCCAAGTCGCTTTGGATAAGTCTCTATGAGCTTGTCACATCTTACCACTGGGACTTTTGCCCATTCCTCCTTGCAAAACTGCTCCAGCTTCTTCAAGTTGGATGGCTTGCGCTTGTGAACAGCAATCTTTACGTCTGACCACAAATTTTCTATTGGATTGACATCTGGGCTTTGACTAGGCCATTCCAACACATTTACATGTTTCCCCTTAAACCACTCAAGTGTTGCTTTAGCAGTGTGTTTGGGGTTATTGTCCTGCTGGAAGGTGAACCTCCGTCCTAGCCTCAAATCACACACAGAGTGGTACAGGTTTTGCTCAAGAATATCCCTGTATTTAGCACCATCCATCTTTCCCTCAACTCTGACCAGTTTCCCAGTCCCGACTGCTGAAAAACATCCCCACAGCATGATGCTGCCACCCGATGTTTCACTGTGGGGATGGTGTTCTTTGGGTGATGTGATGTGTTGGGTTTGCGCCAGACATAGCATTTTCTTTGATGGAGGAAAAAAGTTAAATTTTAGTCTCATCAGACCAGAGCACCTTCCTCCATACATTTTGGGAGTCTCTCACATGCCTTTTCACAAACTCAAAATGTGCCATTTTGTTTTTTGCTGCATGGATGGCTTTCTTCTGGCCACTCTGCCATAAAGCCCAACTCTATGGAGCGTACAGCTTATTGTCGTCCTATGTACAGATACTCCAGTCTCTGCTGTGTAACTCTGCAGCTACTCCAGGGTTACCTTAGGTCTCTGTGCTGCCTCTCTGATTAATGCCCTCCTTGCCCGGGCCGTGAGCTCAGGTTTGCTGTTGTGCCATGTTCTTTCCATTTGGTTATGATAAATTTGATGGTGCTCCTAGGGATCATCAAAGATTTGTATATTTTTTTTATAACCTAACCCTGACTTGTACTTCTCAACAACATTGTCCCTTACTTTTTTGGAGAGTTCCTTGGTCTTCATGGCAGTGTTTGGTTAGTGGTGCCTCTTGCTTAGGTGTTGCAGCCTCTGGGGCCTTTTAAAAAGGTGTGTATATGTAAAAACAGATCATGTGACACTTAGATTGCACACAGGTGGACATCATTTCACTAATTATGTGACTTCTGACGGTAATTGGTTGCACCAGAGCTTTTTATGGGCTTCATAACAAAGGGGGTGAATACATACACACATGCCAATTATCAGTTTTTTATTTCTGAAAAATAGTTTTATGTATATATTTTTCTAATTTTAGTTCACCAACTTAGACTATTGTGTTCTGATCTATCACATATAATTCAGATTTAAAAAACATTGAACTAAAGGCTGTAATGTAACAAAATAGGTAAAAAGCCGAGGGGGGTGCATATTTTTGCAAGGCACTGTATACCTCAGTAGGGCATGCTGCATCCAGAGAACGGCAGTGCAACCCAAAGCAAGTCAAACACAACCTCTGACCTGACATATGTACTACTCTATTAAAATCAGTTGGATTTAGTTGACCTGCATTTGAGGAAAGGAAATGCAGCAAAACCACACCTTCAACATAAGCCCTAATAAAAACCTAACACAGTGAAAGACAAAGTCTTGGCTGTAGATACACTGGTATAATTTTATTTTTCTGAACCTAAAAATAAAAAATAAGTGTCCTTTTTTTCCAGAAATAAGATGGAAAGATCACCAGAGTGGATCCTTCTTCTCTTCCTGTTCAGCCTTGGCCACGGCTTCCCACCATGGGACGACAGAAATGCTCTGTTAGAAAAGGAGAACAGTCGCCGGGTTGGAGGCAGCATCATCTTTGGAGAGAGAGAAACAGAAGCCAATAGAAATCTGATGAAGATTAAAGAAAATGAAATGAGTCAGGCCGATGCCACAGGAGTCTTTCCTCCCAGCATGCATTTTTTCAAGGCCCGCAGCCTTATTCAGCAGAGCAAAGTATTTAAGATTCTAAGAAAGATGCCAAAAGGTGAGAGAGGACCATTGCCAAGGTCAGTCTTGCTTTTACAAAACCAAGTCCAGGGTCATGTTGGATCAGCAGCTTTACCTCCTACAGGTCATATAGCAAAGCAGCACCAACTCCATGCATTGAGTAACATAGGATTATGGAAAAATTTACTGGGTGGAGCTATAATGATTCAGCCTTTACAGCGTAGTCATACAAGTATACCATCTCCATGGTTCTTTATGTTTAGAGAACAGAATTGTCAGCAAGAACTCTGAGGTAGGAACCGTGATGACCTTGCAGGTTCATTCACCTTAACAATAGTCACATGACTGTTGTAAAAGAACAAGCAGCCACGCTCTGTGATTATAAATCCTATTTTGGTGAGACCAGTCAAGGCAAGGAACTTTGTAGAACAGAAAACATCTCTATTATGCCGCGTACACACGAGCGGACTTTTCGACCGGACTGGTCCGACGGACCAAGTCCGGTGGACACTTCGACCGTGTGTGGGCTTCATTGGACCTGCAGCTCACTTTTTTGGTTGAAAATCTGACGGACTTTAGATTTGGAACATGTTTCAAATCTTTCGGAAGGATTCGAGTCCGGTCGAAAAGTCCGCTCGTCTGTATGCTAGTCCGACGGACAAAAACCGACGCTAGGGCAGCTATTGGCTACTGGCTATCGACTTCCATATTGTAGTCCGGTCATACGTCATCACGTACGAATCCGTCGGACTTTGGTGTGATCATGTGTAGGCAAGTCCGTTCGTTGGGAAAGTCTGTCGGATAGATCGTCGGACCAGTCTGGTCGAAAAGTCCGCCCGTGTGTGCGCTGCATTAGAAGTGCCCTCTTATACTGGTGGTATAAGTATGGAAGTGTTCAATTGTGGGTAAGCGGGAGAAGTGCTCGCTCACATTGGGGGCCAAAAAAAAATACCCCTTCAGTGTTGTTCACTGATGAAGTGTTCCCTACATTTGTGATCAGTAAAGAAGGGCCCCCTTATATTGGTGGTCAGTGAAGAGGAGCCCCCTTATACTGGTGGTTAGTGGAGACGGGCCCCTTTATGCTGTTGGTCATTGGTCTATATACAGTATAGTTGAGCCAGAAAGAGCACCAAAATTAGATAATGCCAAACAAATATATATAATGTTTTTTGACTCTGGAGCGACCCTTGTTTATTGGAGAGCTGCGAAACCAGGTCATTTGCTCTAGTAAAGACCTCGTATCTGCTAGGGAATGATTCTCATCCAGCTCCTTGTTCCCAATATGCCTTGAATCCCTTTCATTGGTAGTGAGTGGAGAGGGCCCCCTTACGTATATTTATTGGTGGTCAGTGGGGAAGAGTCTCTTTATGTTGGTGGTTAGTGGAGAGGGACCCCTTACAGACACTTAAAAATACAGTATAATTGATGTCAATAGTTACTTACTCAAGAGATGAGAGTAGGGGCACCACTGGTTTTTGCCAAGTGACATTGCTAGGTGTTCAATGAGCAGTGGCATATTGACTAGCAGTGTCTGTACAGTTCCAGCACCAACCTCTGGAGGAACCCTGCTTTGAAAAGTTTGCTCTAGATTGTTTAAAATTTTTAGAAAAAGTAGTGATCTAATCACACAAGCATGATATAACGAATTCTAGTCTGCTATATTACAAGGAAATAGGAATTTAGGAAATTATAGCAGCTGTTGAATGAAATGTAGAGGTCACTTTTAATAATATCAAACTGCAATATGACTTGTGTTTCATTGTATAATTGGAGTAATTCTTCTGTCTGCAGGGGGCGCACTTCATTTGCATGATTTTGCAGTTGTAAGTGTTGATTGGCTGGTGAAAAATGCATCATACCTACCGGACTGTTACATTTGCTTTATCAGCAACGCAGGGGTGAGATTCATCTTCTCCAAAGAGTCTCCAGCGGGTCAGCTGCCTCCGGGCTGTTCGGATTGGCTGCTGCTGGAGACATATAGGAAGACCGTGGCAGATGTCACTGAGTTTGATAACAGGTCAGTCAAAAATGTTTCTGTTTTATAAAGAAAATGAGCTGTTAGAGAATGCTCAGTCAGTGTACTGGGAATGCGTGTAACAGGGGATATGTGATTAGCTGGACGTTGGTGCGAAAGCACAAGTCCCTGCCCTGCTCCTGTCCTTTTGCTAGAACACAATCTCTCCGGCTGAGCCCGAACTCTTTGCCATTTTGTGCCCTCTCCATTCCTGAGGCCTTTAAAAAAACATTCCTAGCCATTTACCTTTATATCCTAAGGAATGTCCACACAAATGAGAAAATTTGCTGTACTTTACTGATGGAATTCAGGGATTGACAGAACAGTCACATCTTTTCAACATAAATTCCGAAGTCACTTGACAATACTTAGTCATCACTGTGGATGGTCCACAGTAGTCACATGTGAAAGCATATGCAGCACTTCAAGCAGCCGTCTCCCTCTAACAGTCTCCCCTTTCACCCAGGGTCGGTAATGCTCACAGGACTGGGCTCTCAGTAGGTACCTCTCCCATAGGTACACCTCACCTGGGACCCTCAAGGGTAATAGCCTCATTCAGAGAACTCTTGGCCTGGCCTAAAAGGCCTTCTGCAATCTACCCTAGCCCTCACCTCTACAAGGGTTAGAAAATCTACAGCCAGTCCTGCAGCCATCTCCTGGGTGCAGGACTATTCCTCCCCGACCTCCAGCCCTGTAAAGGGCCCCTGCGTGCTGGTTACATCTAAGCTGGTGTGAGGTGCTTGGCTTCCATGCCCCAAGTGTACTAAGGCTCCTCCTAATCTGGCTTATACTGTATGTGGGTGCTGACCCACCCATGAGATTACTACAGGAGGGCTCAAACTAAAAGGGACCTAGCACCTGATAACACTGTCTGCTGCAACCAGACATTATTTTGGCACAGAGCCACCTAGTAGCAGACTAGCTAGCTACACCTACACACTGTGAGCGTGGTCTCATCACGCAATCTCAGATAGCCATGGATGCATATGTGCAGTGGTAGGAGCGTTAAGACCCACTCTGCTGCCACATAGTGTATATGCGTTACACAGGTGGTAAAAGGTTAACATTCATCAGAATCCTAGTGCGTTGTACTAAGAGAATGTTACATGACATGAAGTATTGCAGTATATATATATATATATATATATATATATATATATATATATATATATATATATACAGTATCTCACAAAAGTGAGTACACCCCTCACATTTTTGTAAATATTTTATTCTGTCTTTTCATGTGACAACACTGAAGGAATTACACTTTGCTACACTGTAAAGTAGTGAGTGTACAGCTTGTATAACAGTGTAAATTTGCTGTCCCCTCAAAAAAAAATCAACACACAGCCATTAATGTCTAAACCACTGGCAACAAAAGTGAGTATTGGGCTCAATTAGCCATTTTCCCTCCCCGTTGTCATGTGACTCGTTAGTGTTACAAGGTCTCAGGTGTGAATGGGGAGCAGGTGTGTTAAATTTGGTTTTATATCTCACTCTCTCATATTGGTCACTGGACGTTCAACATGGCACCTCATGGCAAAGAGCTCTCTGAGGATCTGAAAAAAAGAATTGTTGCTCTACATAAAGATGGCCTAGGCTTTAAGAAGATTGGCAAGACCCTGAAACTGAGCTGTAGCACGGTGGCCAAGACCATACAGCGGTTTAACAGGACAGGTTCCACTCAGAACGGGCCTTGACCAAAGAAGTTGAGTGCATGTGCTCAGCATCATATCCAGAGGTTGTCTTTGGGAAATAGACATATGAGTGCTGCATTGCTGCAGAGGTTGAAGCGGTGGGTGTTCAGACCAATCTATTAAGTTTCTACTGAGAAGTGAGCTGCCATCTAGATAAAGGAAGACCTGTAGATGTGGTGTATCTGGATTTTGCAAAGGCATTTGATACAGTTCCCCACAAACATTTACTGTACAAACTGAGGTCTGTCGGCATGGATCATAGAGTGAGTTCCTGGATCAAAAACTGGCTACAGGGCCGAGTCCAAAGGGTGGTTATAAATGGCGAGTACTCGGAATGGTCTGGTGTGGAAAGTGCGGTCCCCCAAGGATCGGTCCTGGGAACAATCCTGTTTAATTTATTCATAAACGATCAAGAGGATGGGATAAACAACTCAATCTTAGTATTTGCGAACAATACAAAGCTAAGCAAGGCAATAACTTCTACGCACAATGTGGAAACCTTACAAGAAACAAAATAATGGGGCGGGCAACTACATGGCAAATGAGGTTTAATGTTGAAAAATGTAAGTTAATGCATTTGGGTGCCAAAAATACAAAAGCAAGTTACTGGGTAGTGGGAGAACCGCTGGGGGTATCTAGGATGGAAAAGAACCTGGGGGTCCTAGTAGATGGAAGGCTCAGCAATGGCATGCAATGCCAGGCTGCTGCAAGCAAAGCCAACAGAATATTGGTATGCATTTAAAAGGGGATTCATTCCAGAGATAAAACAATAATTCTCCCACTCTACAAGACTCCGGCTTGTAGAGTGGGAGACTGGTCCGGCCGCATCTTGAGTATGCCGTCCAGTTCTGGGCACCAGTGCTCAGAAAGGATGTGCTAGAACTGAAGAGTCCAAAGAAGGGCAACAAAGCTAATAAAGAGGCTGGAGGATCTCAGCTATGGGGAAAGACTACAATCATTGAACTTATTCTCTCTGGAGAAGAGACGCTTGAGAGGGGATATGATATCGATGTACAAATACCGTACTGGTGACCCTAGCATAGGGAAAAAACTTTTCAGTGAAAGGGAATTTAAAAAGACAAGCGGCCATTCACTAAAATTGGAAGAGAAGTGGTTTAACTTTAAACTGCGTAGAGAGTTCTTCACTGTCAGAGCAGTAAGGATGTGGAATTCTCTTCCACAAGCAGTGGTATCAGCAGGGAGCGCTGATAGTTTAAAAAAATTACTAGATGGGCACCTTATCGACCACAACATACAGGAGTATATGATGTACTATTGACATAAACACACACACATCATAGGTTGAACTGGGTGGACTGTTGTATTTTTTCAGCCTCCCCAACTATGTAACTATGTAGGGTGTTTATTAAAACGTAAAAAAATAAAAGACATTTGCGTCAAGATTTATTTTGGTAGGCAAGTTATGTCAAGTGAACTAATGCATTATGGCACTGCAAAACTTTTTTTTCTTTAACAGCTAGTGGGCTGATCGAGAAAAAACAAACAAATCCCCCATCCACACAAACGAGGTTGAAAGAGGAATCCTCCCCACTGTGACATTGTATTCTGACAGTGGGGAGTCTCCGCTGTCAGAATGCACTGATCAGCGGCTGCAGCCACTGCTGTACCAGCTGAATTTCAATGCATCTTTGGCCAACTTTAGCCTGCGGATCCATGCATAGGTAACCTGTCGTGATGGAATGTCTCGTTCTGACCAATTTTCATGAATTTTGTGATGTGATTTCCTGCACAGGCAGAATGTATAGGCATGAGGGAAACTATTGCTCTCAACAGGACCTCTTTCTTCAAAAAACATTTGCACTATGGTGTTTAAAAATAAAGTTTTGTGCCTACTTTGTCAGTTCCTTCAGCTGTTTCAAACATACAACATGATCAAAAATTCTCATATTAAAGCACCTACCTGTCATGTGTATTTCAGCCTGATCAGAAACCTGACTCTGCTAACGGACACTCCGGAACTAGATTATCCCACCCAAGATGTGGTTTGGCGCAGGTTTGAGGGTACTTTCATTACTGTAGGCGGTCTAATTTCCTATGCTCCAGTCTTCAAAGCTTATATCTACGAGAGTCTGCGAGAGCTCTACGAGGACGGCATCCAGTACCTTGAACTGAGAGCCATGCTACTACCGGTAAGAGTTAGGGAGGAGCAACAGTTTTCATTCATCTGAAATTTTGGTGGAAGTCAGAAATTGGCAAAATGCATTGGAGTCAATGCGGAACACAAAAAGTAAGGTAGAAATTGTATTGTATCCATTGCACTCCCCACAGGATCGCCCACAGTTCATGTAGGGTGTTGTAGTGAATTGGTGGACGGCCCCACCATGCAATCTTATGAAAATAAATATCTGTACCAGTACAACTTGGAATAGTGATAATCTTGTCCTTTATTCACATAAAGCAAAAGGCATCACACACCAATGTTTTGGGATGTCACAGGCAGGGGCGTATCTACCACGAGACAAACTAGGCGTTTGCCTTGCGTGACATTTTTCAGGGGGCGGCGCTGACCTCAGGGAGAGGAGACTCTACGAGGACTGCTGAGTAGCAGTGGTGCTATGGGGGTTCGGACTGCACCTGAGTGACAACCGCCAGAGGAGTGATACCAGGGGTGGCCATGGACTGACCGTTTTGTGACAGAGGAGCAAAGCTAAAGCAGGAGGCGGCGGTGGATGCAGCCTCCAATCCCAGAAGTAGCTCAGTTGGGTCGGAGTCCCAAGTTTTGATTGTACCTTAGCAGCTTCGCTACAAACAGCTAGTAAAAAGGAGGCGGCGGGCTGCGTGAAGATGAGAGTCTGGAGTCCTTTTCTGGGGGGAGGATGGGAGAGTCCTCTGGTGTAGTACTGGGGATAGGGGAGCCCCCCTCTCTCTCTTAACCCCCTCCCCTCTATCTCACTCACCTCTCTCCCTTCCTATCCCTATCTCTTCTCCTAGCGGGGGGGAGTACTGTGGAAGGCTGGTGAGAGGGGTGGGCTGAGCACTGTTAAAGGCTAGTGGGGGGGGGGGGGGGGGGTTGGGGGAGCACTGTGGCAGGCTCTGAGCTTCCTGACTGACGCACACCAGTAATACCAGAGACTGCATGTTACTACCCCAAAGTCCACCAGAGACCCTAAATACCCACTTGAGAAGGAAGGGGAGGGACAAACATAGATTGGGGGAGCACGCAATTTTAGTCTTGCCTAGGGCAGCACAAAACCAAAATACACCACTGGTCACAGGATACCTTTTTCAAGGCAAAGTGATCTCCCTGCCTTGAAAAAGGGATCCTGCAAGATCCTGAAACATCGGCCTGTAATGCCTGTTGCTTTATGTTAATAAAGAAATAGATTATCACTCTTCCAAGTTGTGCTGGTGCAGATCGTTATTTTCCAAAAATTAAAGTGGTTCTTGGTGGCTTTTGAGGCTGCCATAGGCTTTTAATAGCTCCTGAGTGTTACAGTTGCTGCTTTTACCTTGCCAAATAAACATACCCATTTTTAACCTAATTACTTTAACTTTTTTTCCACAGAAAAAAAACAAACAAACAGTTAAATAAGTAAAATAAAAAAATCACCGCAACAGTAAAAAAGAATAAATAAATATGTAAAAAAAACACAATTACAAAGAACACCAAATTAAATAATGTAAACTATGCTAAATGCACAGGGCCGGCCCTTACCATAAGTCCTGGAGGGTCCATTGGACCCAGGCGGAATTTTGAGAGGGGCGACAGAGTGCCTAACACACTGCCCCTTGGGCCACTTGTTTTCATGCAGAGCTCGGTGGCAGCAGGATCGTGGCAGCAAACAGCGGCAAAGCCACGGGGTTTTTCGGGGAAGGTGGCGAGCAAGGAGAGCAGTTAGACCTGTAAGAGCCTGGGAGGGAGAAGAGCTCCACCCCCTCCCTGACCACAGAAAAAGGAGAGCAGCAGCGAGTGCAGACTCCCCGGCGCTCCCAGAACCTGGATTCTTCCAGCCTGATCTCTGCTCCAAGATGAACAGTGAGGCCCGGAGGACAGGCTGACTGGGGGCCCGGAGAAGAGGATGGGCGGAAGGTGGAGGCTGCCAATGAGCCACTGGAAGGAGCAGAGCAGTGAGAGCACCTCCTGGATCAAGAAGGAGACTGGGCGCTGCCTGCTGCTGGCCATCAGGTACCGGGCATCCTACACATACCTACCCGCACACAGAGCCTGCAGGGGGGGGACTGCAGATAGGAACAGGGCTATGTGGTATCTCTCAGCCCTCCCCTCTCTCTCTCACCCCCCCTCTCTCTTACACTCTACCCCTCTCTCTCTTTCACTCCCCCCCATTTCTCAGCTCCCCCTCTGTCTCTCAGGCCCCCTCTGTCTCTCAGCCCTCCTCTCTCTTACCCACCCACTCTCTCTCACACACCACCCCTCTCTCTCTCACCCCCCTCTCTCACACTCCACCCCTCTTTCTCTCACTCCCGCATCTCTCAGCGCCCCTGTCTCTTAACCCCCCCCCCATGTCTCACCCTATCTCTCTCTCACCCAGCTTCATTCTCACTCACTCTCTCTTACTCTCACCCCCTCTTTCTCCCACCAACCCCCTCTCTCACCCCTGTCTCTCTCTCTCACCCCCTCTCTTTCTCTCTCTTACCCCCCTCTCTCTCACTGCCCGTCTATCTACACCCACCCCCTCTCTCATCCCCCTCTCTCTCCCACCCCCCTCTCACATTTCACCCCCTCTCTCACCCCCCTCTCTCACACTCCACCCCTCTCTTTCTCACCCCCCCTGTCTCTCAGTCCTTCTCACCCCCTATTTCTCACCGCCGTTTCCTCTCTCTCTCACCCCCCTCTCTCTCTCTCCCTCTCCCACACTCACCCGCTCTTTCTCTCACCCAACCCCTCTCTCAGCCCCACCCTCTCTCTCTCAACCCCCTCTCTGTCTCCCACCCCTTTCTCTCTCACCCCTCTCTCTCTCACTCCTCCCCGTCTCAGCCCCCCTCTCTCACTCACTCCCTCTCCCTTACACTCACCCCCTTTCCCTCTCGCTCTCACCCCCTTCTCACTCCCTGCTCTATCTCTCACTCCCACCTCTCTCTCACTCACATCTCTCTTACTCCCTCTCTCTCACTCACCCCTCTCTCTCTCACTCCCATCTCTCTTACCCCCTCTCTCTCCAGCCCCCCCCTTTTCTCACTCCCACCTCTCTCTCACCCCCTCTCTCTCTCATCCTCTCATAATACAAAATAATAGATGTGGGGGCCTTTTGGTGGGCGTGTTGTTCTTTTTGTGGGGGAGGGGGGAACCTTTCATTATTGGACCCAGGCAGCACAATGTCTTGGGCCAGCTCTGTACATGCACCACCACCTCCCAAAAACACACCCTTTTTAAAAATAGTTAGATTATTTTCAGGCAAATTTCACAGAGGCAGCTGAATGAAACAGTAACTTCACATAATTAATTTTGCTAAGATCACTCTGCTCATTATTGACCCTTTGTCCCAAATAACATGTATTGCAATATTTCCTCCCGTAGGTATATGAGCTGGACGGTACAACTCATGACAGCTTCTGGCTAGTGGACACCTACAGGAATGTGGCCAGGCAGTTCATTAATGCTCACCCGGACTTCACTGGGCTTAAGATCATTTATACAGTTCACAGGTAATACTGTGATATTATGGGCATTCCATAGCCAGGAAGGCCTATTAATACAAATCAGTAAAATAACAATTCATTACAAAGCACGAGACAGTTGTTTATGATACACAGGGCCTTAGCAGACTAAATGTGGTCTGCTGGTTCACACTAGAACGCGGTGCGGGAAACCTGTGCTCTGTGTGTGTTTCTGGCACCGCATTCAAAATGGACTGAAAACACACTGCACGCAAATCGCACAGGAATGTGTACCATGTTCCTGTGCGATATTGGTGTGAACTGGCCCTAAATACAACCCCCCCCCCCCCTCCGTTTTTTCTTTTTTTTTTTTTGAGGGGGGGGGGCGCAGTTATGATTTTCAAAAACTGTATCACCCATGGCAGTTGGTGCCTAGATTGTATCTCAATACTGGTGCTGATTGTGTGATTAGTGGAGATGACCAAATCTTGCCAAAATCTCTTCCAGCACTTCAATAGTGGATGCCGAGAGTACTTTAGTAGGGCAAAATTCTCAATCTACTCAGTGAACTACAAGACATGTCAGAGATATATAAATGTATATTAATAATAATAGTGTATGACTGTAGTAGGGACATTAGAGTGCAAGCTCCTCTGGGGTAGAGACTGATGTGACTGGCTCAGTGTTCTCTATACAGCACTGCAGAATATATCAGAGCTATATAGATGCATAATAATAATAGTGTGTGACAGTGGGGGGGAAATTAGAGTGTAAGTTGCTCTGATACAAAGACTATTCTCTGTACAACACTACAGAATACTGTATGTCAGCGCTAAACATGTATATTAATAATAGTGTGTGACTGTAGTGAGACATTAGAGTGTAACCTACTCTGATGCAGACACTGGTATTATTATGTATAATAAGGGCCCTTTCACACTGGGGCGGGGGCGGCGTCGGCGGTAAAGCGCCGCTATTGTTAGCGGCGCTTTACCATCGGTATGCGGCCGCTAGCGGGGGGGTTTTACCCCCCCGCTAGCGGCCGAGAAAGGGTTAAAACCTCCGCAAAGCGCCTCTGCAGAGGCGCTTTGCCGGTGGTATAGCCACGCCGTCCCATTGATTTCAATGGGCAGGAGCGGTGAAGGAGCGGTATACACTCCGCTCCTTCACCGCTCCGAAGATGCTGCTAGCAGGACTTTTTTTCCTGTCCTGCTAGCGCACCGCTCCAGTGTGAAAGCCCTCAGAGCTTTCACACTGGAATGAAAGCAGCGGCACTTTCTGGTCGGTTTGCAGGCGATATTATTAGCGCAATAGCGCCTGCAAACCGCCCCAGTGTGAAAGGACCCTAATACTGATTTTATTTTGTGAAGTGTTGAGTAATACAGTATGTAGGTATTATATAAATATAGGATAGGGTTGGATGTCTATTGACCTTTCTTACTTTGCTTTAGTTGCCTTTTATTTCAACAGACACGAGGATATTTCTAAGGTGAAGGATGCCATTCACACTGCGATTCAGCTGATATCTGAGTTCCCTGACATTGTTGCTGGTTTTGATTTGGTAAGTCCTCCTTGTGTTAGAATATTATTTCAAATTCATAATATGGCACTTATAGGTGTTATATTCATGGCAAGCTTGCAAAACATATTTGGTTTTATGCTTAGTCATAATAAATATAGTATATTTGAATGACTTTGATCAATTGATTTGATATGATTCTTCATCTAAAGCTGAGTATTGCTAGAAGTTTCTGGTGTATGAGAATGACATATAAGGTATCTTGGTATAGAATGTCATGAGAAGACAAAAATAGACACGTATCTACGTAGCTAGAGGCAGTGGTGTATTTAGGTTTTGTGCTGCCCTAGGCCTGACTAAGCTCGCGCACCCCCTAATTTAACTATGACCCACCCCTTCCTGTCAAGGCCACACCCCTTCCTTTTTAAGATCCACCCTGTCATCTTCATGGGAGGACAGAGGGACACCGCGGGAGGAGGACAGTGAGCGATACAGCATCTTTTCATTTGGGGGGTAAGGGGATATGTGCTGGGTGCTTTGGGAGGCTCTTGCACTGAAGTCGTGTCCCTCCTCTGTGGCTCCTCCTCCTCCTGGCTGTGTACTGAGTGTGTGTGGCTCACAGTGGGGAGAGAGGCGTCGGCTGCTACGGAAAGCCCATTGCCGCTTGTGGGACTCGGGGCGGCAGATGTCATGGGTGCCCACGCTGGCGCATCCCTGTCTGGCCAGTTACCGAAACTCAGTGCCGTAACTTGTGGGCTCTGGGACAGTGGCGTCACTAGGGTTGGCCTAGAGGATATCAGGTTTGGTACTTCCTAATGGCTCAGTTCCTGGGAACAGTAATGTATAATGGCCAACAGGCTCTCTTACCAGACCCGGTGAAACTGCAACAGTGATTCCTCCGGCTGGACGTTCGCTCACTCTGGGTTGCCCAGGCCAACTCTAGTCAGTGGTGTAGCATGTCTCTACCCTGGCAGTGGCTTCATCTTTCTCCCCCTCTGGTGGTGCGGGTACAGCGTGGCTCTCTGGTGGTGCGTGTACAGCATGGCTCTCTGGTGGTGCATGTACAGCGTGGCTTTCTGGTGGTGTGGGCACAGCGTGGTTCTGGTGGTGCGGGAACAACGTGGCTCTCTGGTGGTGCGGGAACAGCGTGGCTCTCTCTCTGGTGGTGAGGGTACAGCGTGGCTCCCTCTCTGGTGGTGAGGGTACAGCGTGGCTCCCTCTCTGGTGGTACGGGTACATCGTGGCTCCCTCTCTGGTGGTGCGGGTACATTGTGGCTCCCTCTCTGGTGGAGTGGGAACAACGTGGCTCTCTGGTGGTGCGGGTACAGCGTGGCTCTGGTGGTGCGGGTACAACGTGGCTCTCTGATGGTGCGGGTACAGCGTGGCTCTGGTAGTGCAGGTACAACGTGGCCCTCAGGTGGTGTGGGTACAGCATGGCTCTGGTGGTGCGGGTACAGCTTGGCTCTTGTGGTGCGGGTACAGCATGGCTCTGGTAGTGCGGGTACAACGTGGCTCTGGTAGTGCGGGTACAACGTGGCTCTGGTGGTGTGGGAACAACGTGGCTCTCTGGTGGTGCGGGAACAGCGTGGCTCTCTCTCTGGTGGTGCATGGCTCCCTCTCTGGTGGTGAGGGTACAGCGTGGCTCCCTGTCTGGTGGTACAGGTACATCATGGCTCCCTATCTGGTGGTGCAGGTACATCGTGGCTCCCTCTCTGGTGGTGCGGGAACAACGTGGCTCTCTGGTGGTGCGGGTACAGCGTGGCACTGGTGGTGCGGGTACAACGTGGCTCTCTGATGGTGCGGGTACAGTGTGGCTCTGGTGGTGTGGGTACAGCATGGCTCTGGTAGTGCAGGTACAACGTGGCCCTCTGGTGGTGTGGGTACAGTGTGGCTCTGGTAGTGCGGGTACAACGTGGCCCTCAGGTGGTGTGGGTACAGCATGGCTCTGGTGGTGCGGGTACAGCGCGGCTCTTGTGGTGCGGGTACAGCGTGGCTCTGGTAGTGCGGGTACAACGTGGCTCTGGTAGTGCGGGTACAACATGGCTCTGGTGGTGCGGGTACAGCGTGGTGCTCTGGTGGTGCGGGTACAGTGTGGCTCTGGTGGTGCGGGTACAGCGTGGCTCTGGTGGTGCGGGTACTGCGTGGCTCTGGTGGTGCGGGTACAGCGTGGCTCTGGTGGTGCGGGTACAGCGTGGCTCTTGTGGTGCGGGTACAGCGTGGCTCTGGTAGTGCGGGTACAGCGTGGCGCTCTGGTCGTGCGGGTACAGCGTGGCGCTCTGGTGGTGCGGGTATAGGGGTACAGTGTGGCTCCCTATCTGGCTTCCCCCAGCACAGTATTCTCTTTTTCTCCTCCTGTAACCCCCCCAGCAGAGTGCATGCATGCTGGGGGCCGTAGCATGATGTCTGTGGATACACACAGGGGCGCCATTCTTTAGGGATTACTTTTCCTATGATGCCCCCAGAGTCTTCTGATTGGCCCTCTGCTGTGGCCAATCATGGGGAGGTAAACAGCGGGGAGGAAGCTGGGCGGCGGCACGGCGAAACCAATTAGAGCCGCTCTCTCTCTTCTCCATTCAGCTGACAGAAAGGGGAGGGGGGGCGAGCGGAGGAGTTCTCTGGTAAATGGAGCAGCAGATCTGTGACAGGGAGAGGAGAGATGCGGGCTGTCTGTGTATCTCCCCCGCTCGCCTCCCCCTCCCCTGACAGCCCACATCTCTCCTCTCCCTGTCACAGATCTGCTGCTCCATTTACCAGAGAACTCCCCCGCTCGCCCCCCCTCCCCTTTCTGTCAGCTGAACGGAGAAGAGAGAGAGCGTCTCTAATTGGTTTCGCCGTGCCGCCGCCCAGCTTCCTCCCCGCTGTTTCCCTCCCCATGATTGGCCACAGCAGAGGGCCATTCAGAGAGAGAGAGAATCACGGCTTTACGGGGCGGCTTGACGGCTCCTGTGTGGGAGGAGAGCAGGTGCCGTTTTGGTGGGGGGGTGGCTTTTTTGCCGCCCCCCACAAAGTGCCGCCCTAGGCCTGGGCCTTGTTGGCCTAGGCCAAAACACAGCACTGGCTAGAGGAATAATACATATTTGTTTATATCCTGTTAAGTTAGTTTAGTGTAGTCTCAGTCATATTGATAAGTATTATTATGTAGTTAAAGTTGGTAATATGTGTTCATATTAGTAGATGTTTGGTTATATGACATTACATGATCAGCACATTACTTCAAATATAGAGTGTTACATGTGGGCTTGTCAATCAAACTCCATATGACTCTCTGAGTTAATATCTTCTTTTGTATAGCATATTGCTGTAGTTAGCAGAAATGAATGTGCGCCATACAAGATTCTACGTTTTTGTGAGGTTATGACGTTCACATGTAACATATAAAGCCAACGCTTCCATATTGAAGGGCAGCCAGACACACACACCCACTAGGAGAGTTGGTTACACAAGACAGCATGGCGACAGAAGGCAGCAGCCATGAAGCACACATGCTTTCATAAGCTTAATATAGCTTTATAACTATTTATTCTATTTCATATATTTTTACCCACACTGAACTGAACTATTATACTTTTTACATTGTATTTATGATGCCAACTGTGTGACAATAAACTCACACTTTGTTTTAAGTCAGTCTGACTATCAATGCTATTCATTTAGGAACGCCCTTGAGATACAAGAATATTAGATATTATTTTTATTCTTCAGCTTGTGAAGCACACTGTGTGGGTTAATGGCTAAACTTTTTTGTTGAAATGGATTAGTGAGGGGTTAAAACCACTGTCAGGTTTGTATCGTTCTCTGTGTCTCCGGTGGGGACTTTTTTGGTTCTCACCAAGACCAGAATTGATGGGAAATTTCCCCCAGGGCATAAAGAGTTGACAGAAGTTTTGAACCCCTGTTCATTGTGAGTTACCATTAACCATTTTTTCCTATATGCATGTGCTCCTGTTTTGGGTGCCTGCAAATTACCTATATGCAGAAATATATTTTTCTTTAAAAAAAGATCCAGGATAACAAACTTCATAATTGAAAATATCCCTTTCATTGGGGCTTGAAGTGCTAATTGTAATGAAAAAAAAATGTATTAAGCTGCTGAAACCTGCTTTAGAAGAAGGAGAAGTGTTTCTCAAAGCCACCAAACACCTTTAAGTCTGCCATTTTGTATTCCAAGCACTCTAAGCACTGAAAAAGGGGGTATTTTGCAACATCCATAATGTGTTTGGTTGGTAACAACCAAACACATCCATAATGTGTTTGGTTTTTACCCTGAAATTTCATAATGAAATAAATATTTCTGGACTCCAGGAACCATTGATGTGACGGTTTTGTTTCTTCTTGCTCCTGGATCCTGCCTAGATTAGGAAAGCATTTTACCACACCATTTTAATGGTTTCCACTATCTCATCTATTAGCTTTGGTGCTGATCAGTTGACTAGATCTTGGCAGCCCACAATGATATATTGTTTTTTTTTCCACTTGAGGAGCAAACTACTCATAGTTTTAACATTAGGGAATATTGCTGCTCGACCTTGGTTTTATTATAAAAATGCGCAAAGGGATGTAGGCATTAGTGAAACCGTTACAAACTACTTTCTTTATTAAAGGGAATTTATTTAGAAAAACTGAGTGTGATCATTGTGTAAACACAGACTTTGAAGTTCTAAGTTGATGTTCTTTCCTTATCATCCCAGAGAGGAATGAGGGCACCTTAATGACCTATTGAGAGGTACACTACATGGTGAAAAGTCTGTAAACCCCTGACCATCACAGCTATATAAGCTTGTGGTACATCCCATTCCAAAACCATGGGCGTTAATATGGAGGTGATCTCCTTTGTGGCAATACCAGCCTCTACTCTTTTGGCAAAGCTTTCCACAAGATCTTGGAGTGTGTCTGTAAGAATGTGGTTCATTTATGTGGTTCATTTATCCAAAGAAAAAAAATGTGAGTATTGGTAGTGATAATGGACAAGAACACCTGTTTTACATTCAGAATTAGAGTTCATCCTAAAAGTTTTTAGCTAGGTTGAGGTGTGGGCTCTGTGCAAGCTACTCAAGTTCCTTCACACTAAGCTGGTCATAGAATGTCTAGAAGAAGCTGACCTTTTGCAGAGGGGCACAGTCATGCCTGAACAGAAAAGAGCCTTCCCCTAATCTATCACCACAAGGTTGGAGGTGCACACCCTAACTCAATTTGGAGGAGCGTCCACATGTTTTTGCCATATAGTGAACCATCTGTATTTATACCAATAATCATTCTGCTTATTGCAGGTTGGACAAGAAGATGCAGGCCAGTCACTCTACCAACTTCGAGATGCCCTCAACATCCCCAGCCAGACAGGTTTTACCCTGCCTTACTTTTTCCATGCTGGAGAGACTAGTAAGCAAGTGAGGGCGGGAAAGTATGATGTCAATGTTCTCTTGTAGTCATAAAATGGATTATGGCACCCCCGCCTTTCCCCGTGCTTATTTTTAAAAATATTCCCCTTATACATATCTCAAATCCAGCAGCCTTCTTGCCAGTCACATGACATCTGGCAATTCTCTTTCTTCTTCTCCCTGCTTTAGCAGATGGTGGTCATCAATACTGCAGAAAGCAGTGCGGTGCAGCATTGTACTTTGAGCCCAAGCTGGTAAATAATGACCACTATGGCAGGTTAATGAAATCCTGGGCTCACAGGATTTTTTCAAAACATATGTTAAAAAGTGGAATTTTGCTTTATAAACCGACTGCAGTCAAAACATTTTCTCTAGCTTTGAATAGAGTGGGGAAGGGTTAATACCTATGTTATGTTTTTACTGCTGGCTGTGCCATGGAGAGATTTTACCTTCTTTCCTGTCCTTGTTCCCTGTCATGTGACAGCACTGGTGCTCTGGTGCTTAGTGATTGGCCTACTGTAGTCACATGGGGAAGGGAGAGTCCTCAGCCCTATGTGAACGCTGATTAGAGTGACTCAGAGCTTACAGTATATAGCTCTTTCTTTCCTCCTTGTCAAGCAGAGGGGAAAGCAAAGGGTAGATGAGTATATGCAGCCGGGGCAGGGGACATTAAATTGCTGGGACAGAAAGTGATTTGAAAGCTCTACAGTGGGGAAACAGACTGCAACGTTTTTCTTTCAGACAATGGGGAGGGAGGGATAAAACCTGTATCCAATTATTACATTCATGGCATTTTATCCCAGTGACTACTACTGCCCTCCATTCCATTTCTGTTGTCACAGGGACAGAAACTGAGGTGAAGTCTCCCCAGCAGGATTATAGACAGCAATGAAAGGTTGATAGAACTATACACTCTTTAACCACCTCAGCCCCGGAAGGATTTACCCCCTTCCTGACCAGAGCACTTTTTACAATTTGGCACTGCGTCGCTTTAACTGCTAATTGCGCGGTCATACAATGCTATACCCAAATGAAATTTGTGTCCTTTTGTTCCCACAAATAGAGCTTTCTTTTGATGGTATTTGATCACTTCTGCCGTTTTTATGTTTTGCGCTATAAACGGAAAAAGACCGAAAATTTTGAAAAAAAAAACAATATTTTCTACTTTTTGTTATAAAAAAAATACAATAAACTCAATTTTAGTCATACATTTAGCCCAAAATGTATTCAGCCACGTGTCTTTGGTAAAAAAATGTCAATAAGCGTATATTTATTGGTTTGCACAAAAGTTATAGCATCTACAAATTAGGGTACATTTTCTGGAATTTACACAGCTTTTAGTTTATGACTGCATATCTCATTTCTTGAGGTGCTAAAATGGCAGGGCAGTACAAAACCCCCCAAATGACCCCATTTTGTAAAGTAGACACCCCAAGGAAATTGCTGAGAGGCATGTTGAGCCCATTGAATATTAATTTTTTTTTGTCCCAAGTGATTGAATAATGACAAAAAAAAAAAAATTACAAAAAGTTGTCACTAAATGATATATTGCTCACACAGGCCATGGGCATATGTGGAATTGCACCCCAAAATACATTCTGCTGCTTCTCCTGAGTACTGTGTGGAACTTTTTGGGAGCCTATCTGCGTACGGGGCCCCGAAAACCAAGCAACGCCTTCAGCATTTCTAAGGGCGTAAATTTTTGATTTCACTCCTCACCACCTATCACAGTTTCCAAGGCCATAAAATGCCAAGATGGCACAAAACTCCCCCAAATGACCCCATTTTGGAAAGTAGACACCCCAAGCTATTTGCTGAGAGGCATGGTCAGTATTTTGCAGCTCTCATTTGTTTTTGAAAATGAAGAAAGAAAAGAAAAATGTATTTTTTTTTCTTTTTTCAATTTCAAAACTTTGTGACAAAAAGTGAGGTCTGCAAAATACTTACTATACCTCTCAACAAATAGCTTAGGGTGTCTACTTTCCAAAATGGGGTCATTTTGGGGGGGAGTTTGTGCCATCTGGGCATTCCATGGCCTCCGAAACTGTGATAGGCAGTGAGGAGTGAAATAAAAAATTTACACCCTTAGAAACCCTGAAGGCGGTGCTTGGTTTTTGGGGTCCCGTATGCGGCTAGGCTCCCAAAAAGTCCCACACATGTGGTATCCCCGTACACAGGAGAAGCAACAGAATGTATTTTGGGGTGTAATTTCACATATTCCAATGGCATGTTTGAGCAATATATCATTTAGTGACAACTTTGCGCAAAAAAAAAAAAAAAATGTGTCTTTTTCCCGCAACTTGTGTCACAATATAAAATATTCCATGGACTCGACATGCCTCTCAGCAAATAGCTTGGGGTGTCTAGTTTCCAAAATGGGGTCATTTGGGGGGGTTTTGAACTATCCTGGCATTTTATGCACAACAAGCTTATGTCACACATCACCCACTCTTCTAACCACTTGAAGACAAAGCCCTTTCTGATACTATTTGTTTACATGAAAAAATAATTTTTTTTTGCAAGAAAATTACTTTGAACCCCCAAACATTATATATTTTTTTAAAGCAAAGGCCCTACAGATTAAAATGGTGGGTGTGTCATTTTTTTTCACGCAGTATTTGTGCAGTGATTTTTCAAACGCATTTTTTTGGGAAAAAACACACTTTTTTTTTAAATTTTAATGCACTAAAACACACTATATTGCCCAAATGTTTGATGAAATAAAAAAGATGATCTTAGGCCGAGTACATGGATACCAAACATGACATACTTTAAAATTGCACACAAACGTGCAGTGGCGACAAACTACATACATTTTTAAAAGCCTTTAAAAGTCTTTACAGGTTACCACTTTAGATTTACAGAGGAGGTCTACTGCTAAAATGACTGCCCTGGATCTGACCTTCGCGGTGAGACCTCACATGCATGGTGCAATTGCTGTTTACATTTGACGCCAGACCAATGCTTGCGTTTGCGAGAGCAGGGGGGGGACAGGGGTGCTTTTTTTTTTTTTTTTTTTTTTGCTTTTTTATCTTATTTTTAAACTGTTCCTTTCATTTTTTTTTTTTTTTTATAATTATGTCAGGGAATGTAAATATCCCCTATGATAACAATAGGTAGTGAGGTAGTGACAGGTACTCTTTTTTGAAACCCTAGATCTCTCCTCTGCCCTTAAAGCATCTGACCACACCAAGATCGGTGTGATAAAATGCTTTCCCAATGGCGCTGTTTACATCCGGCGAAATCTAAGTCGCGAAATCTAAGTCATGAAATGCTCGTAGCTTCCGGTTTCTTAGGCCATAAAGATGATTGGAGCCATTCTGGTCTCTGATCAGCTCTATGGTCAGCTGGCGGAATCACCGGCTGTATTCTCAGGTTCCCTGTTGGGACAGGAGAGCTAGAGAAAAACATGGAAGACGGTGGGAGGGGGGGACATTCCCTCTCACTGCTTGTAAAAGCAGTCTAGCGGCTAATTAGCCGCTAGGATTGCTTTTACATGAAAGCCGACCGCTGGCTGAAAAGAATGATACCAAGATGATACCTAAACCTGCAGGCATCATTCTGGTATAACCACTCAAAGTCCAGCAACATACCAGTACGTTGCTGGTCCTTGTTGGGCATATATTGTAATCTTTTTTTTTCATGCAGCCTGTGGGCTGAACGAAAAAAAGAGATTGATTGGTGGGTATGCCCACCATTAGAATACCTCCCTTCATCCACCCACTTCTAATGATGGGCATACGTGCACCATTTATATATGCCGAAGCATGGGGGCATCCGCCCCAAAAGTTAGGAGCAAATCGCTCCTCCGCCCCTGCTGCCCCCATGCTTCGGCATATATCACCTCTGCTGGAGTCACGGCTTTATATATCGTGGGAGCAAACGCTGTTGCTGTCAAGATAAATAAATCCGCGCTGCAGCTGAATGGCGTACCTGAAAACAAAAAAATGGTTGACAATAAAACACAGTAAACAGTAAAGTATAAAAAATTGCATACCTGAAAAGCAAACATGATAAAACATAATAACAATAAAACATTGCAGAATAGAATACAGTAAAAAAGAGCAGAACAATAGAGATAAAATAGAGAGAGAGAACAATAAAACAACAACTATTTTTGTTTTTTTTATTTTATATATTTTTTTTTTTTTTTTACACTATGGGCACCATGGGCATTATGGGCACCACAGGCCTGTGTTTGTCTTCTTCTTGGTGGCAGCGGGACACTACTTGTGCTTGCCACCTCACCAGCTTGAACTGCACTTATGGGACTCACCACGTCACCAAGTGTTACTGCAGTGCTGGTTTGACTACGACCGGGGTGTACTAGACCGCTGGTACTTGCCAGTTCAAAATGCTACCAAAAAAACTGTTAGCGATCGCAGGGATCAGGCCTGACTCTGCGAACACTGCAGTTATGCGTTTAGTGTTTTGTGACAGTGATCGATCGATACTGCACTTGGGTGGGCTGAGCTGGGCAGAGGGGCAAAACGCAGGTGCTAGAAGGTGTCTGGGCTGATCCCGCTAACACTGCGTTTTTGGGAACCCTAAACTGCTGGGGACGCTAGTATAAATCTGATCGGATCAGATATTGATCCGTTCAGATACTATACCACTAAGGGAGGTGTACGGTGCATGCGTGGGTGTTAGCGCTACTGGCACTAACCTGACGCTGCCTGGGGCTGGTGCTTGGCAGTTCACCAAAACGCTACCAAAAAAAACTGTTAGCGATCGCAGGTATCAGGCCTGACTCTGCGAACGCTGCAGTTATGCGTTTAGTGTTTTGTAAGTGACAGTGATCGATCGATACTGCACTTGGGTGGGCTGGGCTGGGCCGGGCGGAGGGGCAAAACGCAGGTGCTAGCAGGTATCTGGGCTGATCCCGCTAACACTGTGTTTTTGGGAACCCTAAACTGCTGGGGACGCTAGTATAGATCTGATCGGATCAGATATTGATCCATTCAGATACTATACCACTAAGAGAGGTGTATGCTGCGTGCGTGGGTGTTAGCGGTACCGGCACTAACCTGACGCTGCCTGGGGCGACGCAGACCCTATCTGACCCTAAAACCCAAGTTATATCACCGCCGGGCGATTAGGGGGCTAAACCTTTATTCGGTAATAAACGGCGGGTGCCCTGACACTATAAAAAATAAACTAACTAACCAGCGTCACCCGTAACAGTTATACGGTGATCACTGGTGAAAGGGTTAAGTAGGGGGCAATCAAGGGGTTAAAACCTTTATTAGGTAGTATATGGGGGTCCCTGACGCTATAAAACGCTGACGGCGAACCTAAATATTTACCTCCCTAACTAACGTCACCAGTGACACTAACACAGCGATCAGAAAAACGATCGCTTAGTGACACTGGCGACGGGGGGTGATCAAGGGGTTAAAACTTTATTAGGGGGTGTTAGGGGGGTACCCTAGACCTAAAGGGGGCTAACACTAACTGCCCTACCACACTAACTGTCACAAACTGACAACAATGTAGTAATCAGAAAAAAAAAAAAAAAAAACTGCTTGGTGTCAC